>NW_007259238.1:565226-674428 GCF_000164805.1 Carlito syrichta
CGGATCCGCCCTCCCGAGGCGGCCAAGGAGGCCGTCCTGCGGGGGCCGTTCCCGGAGGCCGAGGCTCCTCGCCCAGGCCCGCGCGGCGGATATTGACCCCGGCCGCCCCGGGCCGCGCCGCCCTACCTTTGCTGTCCCTTTCCCTCCCGGCCTCGCCACGTGGCCTCCGGAGCCCGCGCGCGTCCCGCCCCCGCGCCTCTCCCGGGCTTGCTGACAAGCTGAATGCGGCGGGAAGAACAGCCATTTGTTCTGGGGATCGCTGAGGTATTGGAGCCAGATGTGTGTGTCGCTGACACTGACATGGCACATCTGGCCGGGTTTTTGGTTTCCATCGCGGAGTTCACCACATCCACCCCAGCCTGCTAGGAGACAGGAGGTGGACATCTGGAAGTCATTGCAGCTGTCACGCTTCAAGGGGATTCTATACCACAGAGGGGAGAATTCAATACGTAACTGAGCACAATTATGTAGCGCGTCTTGTCATCCAGATTTCAAACACATGCAGGAAAATGGCACGCGCGTCATGGCGCCCTGGTCCCTCTGGGTGCCCGCAGGCCCTGAGAGCCCGAGGATCCTCCACCCACCCAGCACCTGGAGTCTGCATAGATTCTGGCCTTAAGGTCACGTTCAAGTGCCAGGATCTTGTTGATCCTGGGTAGGGAGGGCCAAGAAGTCTACTTCTTTTTCCTTTTGATCTCAATTTGCTGGAAGTTTTAAATTAAACACTGCTTAGTCTCTTCCCCCACTTTCCTTCATATCCTCTCCTTGTCCTGGCATTCAATGCTCTAGCCCTACCCTATCTATTTCATTTTTTTTTCCTTTCCCAGAGAAAATACTACTCCTGATCAAGGATAATGTTAAGTCACACATATCATGACCCCAGCCTATCCTCCTGCCTGGATTCCCCTGCTCCCTTCATGTCAATCCAAATCTTTTCAACCATTGGAGGTCTACTTCCTGTCTATTTTTGTCTGTGAAGCCCCTCCTGGCCTCTCAAGCCTCCACTGAGCTATCCTTCTTTCCTAATTAAGTATAAGCCCATGAAGAGGAAATAGCGTTTTACATTTTTCTATCTCATTAGCAGCCAACCCTCGGTGCTGAAATATAAGGTCTTCCATAAGCCCTTGTTGAATAAAGACATGAATTAATTTTTTTTAATTAAGAAAAAATGAATTAATGTTTTCTGGTCTCCATAGAATTTTGTAAAATGTGTCTTGAACTTTTTGGAAGGATAGCGATAAAAATCTAGTAAATGAATGATGATAATACCTGAAGAATTCTATCAATGGGAGATTCCCTTAATTTGGAATTCTGCCTGCTATACTGCATTGACAATTGATTTTTTTTTTTTTTTTTTGAGTTCTCACTCTGTCACCCAGACTGGAGTGCTGTGGCACACTCATGACCACCACAGCCTTGACCTCCTGGGTTCAGGCAATCCTTCTGCCTCAGTCTTCCAAGTAGCTGGAACCACAGGTGCGCGTCACCACGCCAGGCTAATTTGTTGATTTATTATAGAGACAAGGTCTGGCCAACTTTTCCAGACTGGTCTCGAACCCTAGACTCAGGCAATCCTCTCACCTCCACCTCCTAAAGTGAATTACAGGTGTGAGCCGCCACGTCTGGCAACAACTGATTTTTGAAAATGAAGTGTAGCAGAAAGAGAACCAGATTACAAGTCAGGGGATCTGAATTCTGTTCCCAAGAGTGCCTCTAACTTGCTTGGTGACCTTGGACAGTCTCTCACCTATACGCCTCCAATCTCCCTCTGTAAAAAGAGAAGAGTTGGGGCAACCCCTTTGGGTCCCCTCCCATTGCGGGAGCTTTCTTTCCTCTTAATAAATCCTACTTTCTAAAAAGAAAGAAGAAGAAGAAGAGTTGTAGCCAATGTCCTCATCCTGGTGATGGAAAGAACTGGGGCCCTTTCCTGAGAAGAGGTAGAGGTCCATCAGAGCAACTGTTCTCCACCCACTTCTGCATCTGTTCGGGAGTCAGAGGGCAGCAGTCTCCATCACTCAGTGTCTCACCTTCCCTGCACCAAACCAACATGTACACACGCACATGACCTAGAGGAAGACCAGAGCAAGGAAGGAACAAACATGAGTAGCAGCAGGATTTAGCTATGGTGAGTGTCCAGCATCTTCAAAATCAAGACAAATCATTGCCACAAGACTGCACTGAGAAAGACTAGGCATCCCAGTCATAGATGGAATTCCCTAGGGTTTGTCCTTCTCTTATGCACTGATATAGATGCAAAGCACCCTGCTCTATCCTTGCCTTATGGATGGGTAAGAACATAGGAGGCTAAGAAGGATCTAGAAATAAAGGAGAGGGAATAGACAGGACAAGGGGACTACCAAAGGAAAAAGAAAGTGTGACTCCCTGGTGTGGCCACCCAATCAAAGAGGAGGTTTAACTTCCATAGAAGAAAGGCCATGTCACAAGGCAAGAAGGGAATGGCAATCAGCAGAGCCAGAGTTCCAGTGGGTCTCTGCTGTTCTGTCCTGTGGGTGGGCAGGTCCCTTTTCCTCTCTGACCCTTGTCTACAAAATGAGGCACTTAGATGAAGTAATCTCTAAGAAATTTTTTAGCTCTTACATTGTACAATTCACTCAGAAACCATCATTCAACCCAAATTAGCATATCATTTCTGACTAAACTCCAGATTCCAGCCCTCATCTTTTCTGAACTCTTGGGGCTTTGAGACACCCTCAAAGAACGGAACTTGGGTTGTCAAAGTCCTGAAATCCTTTGCTTCATTCCTTCAAGCGGCAGAAGAAACCATCTCCCCTTCTTCCAGAGAGGAATTGGTGCAATAGGAAGATCGCAGACGAATGGCCTAGCCAATCTTCCTCAAACCGGTACTATACCTAATTAAACTCCATTAAATCATAACTCCTGGCTTCTGTTTTTGGCCTCTTATTACTGAGTCCAGAATCGAATGCCTCCTCCATCCCTGGGGCTGTTGAATTAAAAGTATGTAAGCTTTAGGGGACAACCTGCTCACCTCCACTCTACCCGTAGCCACCCTCCTTCTTGTCTGAACAGTCTCAAAACTTCATTACTATGCATGTCAGACTCCAGAAGAATGGATGGTCATTTCTAATTTGTCTCAGTTTATGAGCAACTTGACAATTTGACTAACTACTAAAAAGTCAGGACTATATCATCCTCTCATAAAAAGCTAATAAAAAAGGCTGCTAATGTAGCCCATTAGTCGGCTGAAAATGAGAGGTTATGCAATGATTGTCTTAGCTGGGAGGACCTAAGCTCTCCAGGAGGAGTTCACTCCTCACCCAGGGAGTCACCAAGAGAGAATTTCCTGTCTCTCTGCCCCCATTACGAGCTTGGGTATTTCAACATCTTGCTCCCTCTTTCCCTCCCAAGTGTGCCTCTTGTTTTCTCTACACAAAGTGTCTTCAAAGTCATTCCCTCTCCATTGACGTGTCCTTCCACATCTCTCTGCTGTGTTCCCCTAAGGGCAAAGCCCTAGAAGCCTCCATTCTTATGGGAAGCAAAGTGTTCAGAACTACAGGCTAGGTACTCAAGCCAACCTTATACACAGTAAAGTAATTCTCGGGGTTCCAGGGAGGCCTTCCTTTCTCAAAAAAAAAATCTGCCCTCTTCTTCACTCTGCTGTTAGATTCCATGGGAACCTTGAAGCTTTCCATTATTCAACAGTTGTCTCTTAAAAACCCCTGAAAGGGATTGTGGGTGCCATGTCCTCTTATCATATGCAAAGGGCTCTCTTCCTTCCCCGAAATCCTAGTGTTCTGCATGATTTGCCACTTTTCATCCAGGGATTTGTTCTGCGACCTTGGGCAAATTACCTTTCCTCTCTGGACCACAACATCCACCTTTGTGGGATGACTAAGAGAAATTCTAACTTGTAACAGGAGCATCTGGTTAGGCCTAAGGACAAGCTCTAACTGAAAGGACGGGCAGAGGGCAAAGTCTGAACCATCTTTGCATTTGATTCCAGCTCTGACCACACAGGGCCGAACCACCGTGGGATGCGGCTCTCAATTTTGTGTGCTTCTCGTCTCCCTGCATGCGTGTATTGAAAGGACGATGCAGAGACAAGTGTTCTTCTTTGGGTCCCATCCACTTGCATAGCATTGTCCAGAGCATGAAAGTTAATGTGTAATTGATGTAATCTTATGCTCAATTTACTTTCAAGATGACTCAAAATGTAAAGAAGGATACAGTTCAGGATCAGCTTTAATGGAATCCATCTGAAAGAATAAGAAGGAATCGATAGTTTTAGGCACTGAGGATGTTCTGCTGCTAATAGTTTAACAACAAATGTGGCCTTATTTTTCTGGCAGCTGAGGCATAAGGGGTCGCATGAAAGACTCCATGTTTCCCAGGTGAAGAGAGGGCTCAGTACGTATTTTTTCTTTGACTCTCAATCACCCATTGGCTGGAAAGGCAAAATACTGACAGGGAAGTCCTAGAAAAATAGGGAATAGGGTCGGTTGCTAGAAAGGATTTTGGAGAAGAGAAATCCCTAGAACAAGTCTCACACTTCCCTGTTTCCACTCTTCTGCTGAGGCTGGGCCCTTCTAAGAAACTCCCATGATGCATGTCGGCTGCTAGCACAGCTCTGGCAAGTGAGGTGTGCTCAGGACTCCACAGGCCATACCCAGTTGCCCTCTGTAGCAGGTCTATGCCAGGAGGGAAGCTCTATCTTGATATGTAGGCCAGACTATTTTTTTTAAAAGGAAAATGTAGTCTTTTTTCTCTTTTACCCTATCATACCACTTTGGAAGAAAAACAAAGCAACTTTCTAGATCCTTAAACCTGAGTAGTAACCAGCTCCAAAGTTGTTCCAGAGAACCCCTTGTTAGAGAAAGTTTCTGCCACTGCCGTGGGGATGAACACGATCCCCCCCCTCTCCGCCCCCCCCCCACCACAGCAGTCAGCTGTCACTCCTCAAATGCCCAAACCTCACCCTTAGGATTCATTCTGTCAGGCCCAAGACTGACCTCAATTTCCCTTATATGAAAGATCATTCAGTTTGACCTCGAAATTGTCCGTTTCCCAACAGATGGAGAAGTTCTCTTTCTCCTCACTCTTCCTCAGCTCGTGAAGCTATCCCCTCCCAATTGCCACTCAGAAAAGCATTTTCTCTGTTGCTCCTTTGCCAGATTCTGCTTTTTCCACTGCAAGGTCCTCAGAGTTAAGTCTGCTCCAGTGAGGGAGCTGGAGATAAGGCCTCACAACAGTGCTGCCACCTCCACCAATCCAGGCTCATTTGGAAACCTGATTTACCTTGCTCCAGGGTACTCTGGCCACTCACAACCAACAAAACAGGGGCAAATGACTTTCTGAGGTCATTCGGTCCAGCCGCCTGCTTTTAGACAGGTGACTATTCAAATCTTACTGAAACAATTATTCCACCCTATCTTCTGATAACCCTGCTATTATTGATCATTCTTTTAGGTGAGTTCTTCTTTAGATTAAAACTTTTTTCTGCCCTAACTTAGACCCCAGTTCTCATTCCATCCTTTGTATATGTGACAAATAACCGATAAGTGTTTTCTTTCTGTCCTTAGCCTTCTCTTCAGCAGAGAAAGTTTCCCCAGAAATAAAACTCTGATTGTTCCACTCCTTCCTTCTCACTTGCCCCCTCTAAGCACCCTCTAAATCAGACCCGAGGCTCCAGAGGGAGTCATATCCTTTCTCTTGCAGCTGGTCTGAGTTTTGTCGTCTGGGAGACTGGGCTTAGAACAGCTTGAAGTTAGTACAGAGGCGAATGAAGCTTTAAATCTCCAGCACTTAACAACTTCTCCGCAGCCTCAGAGGTAACCGCATTTCCTTGCTCTCTTCCTCTCATCTCTATATATATCTATGGAATCTCTGCTCACTGGAGCCTGACTCCAGGCCTCTGTCTGCACTGCTCTGGTCACGCTGAAATAGGGGAGGTTGGGGAAGAAAAATTAATAGACACAGGCCCATAAAAATAACAGGCTTTCTAGAGCACACATGAAGAAATAATTAAACAGATTAAACTTGGGGGGTGGGAAGAGAAGGGCAGGGGGCTTAGCAGGCCAAGACAGATGCCTCTGATTTTCACTTCCAAAGGGGCTGTGGCTCAGTGGGGAGGGATTTGGGGGCTTTCTTCTTTGTTCTGTTGGGTTAGATTCATAGCTGAGTGTTGTTAAGTCACTAAGCTCTTTAAAGACTGGGACGGTGCCTTCCATTTCTTTGTATCTCCCTAGGATCCTCAAAACCTGCCACACCCTGGTGAGAAAAGGAAATGTGGTATTTATGGAGGGTTCTTTAGTGCCAGTACAACAGTAGATGCTTTATGTCCTGGCTGATCATCCACTGAGGGCGTTTCAAACTTCAGAAATGAGTGTGATCATTGTCCTAGGACCCAGGATAACGACTACCTAAAATTTGTGATTCAGAGGCCAGAAAACAGCTTCTCACCTTACCCAACTCCTCTCCTTCCCTTCCTCTCTTCAGTGGGCAGAAGCTTTGCTATGAAGATGAAGGAAGGAGGGAGGCTGGTATTCAGAGGTCATTCAAATACCTAAAATGGTCTAGGTCAGCAAGCCTTTCACAGGTATATCCATTCCTCTGGCCTCATTCCTTTGAGCTCCAATGAAAACGCCCTCCAGGGGAATGATCTTCAACTGCGATTACTTTTCATCATTACTTGCTAATTTTTTCAACAATTTCAAGATAGATATCAAAAGGGAAGGTTCAGAGTGCAGGTACCAGGGAAGGCAAACCCTAGTGGTGCCCAACACAGAGATGGGCAGTGAGAAGGGAGAGCATACAGCCAATTAAATCCACATCCCCATTCTACCATCTTCTCCCTGTGGGAATTGAAGCATCTTCTTCACTTCTCTGTGCCTCTCTCTCTCTCATTAAAAAAAACAAATAAACTTTCTTTTTTGAGCAGTTTAAGTTTACAGAAAACTTGAGCAGAAAGTACAGAGTTCCTTTAAATCCCATCACTATCCTCCCCATGAGTTCTCTCTGTTATTAACATCTTCACTTAAACAGTGTTGTACATTCTGTGGGTTTGACAAAGGTATGAAGACATGTATCCACCATTACGGTATCCTAGAGAATAATTTCACAGCCCAGAAAATTATCTGTTCTCCACCTATTCATTCTTTCCTCCCTCTGCATTGTAACCCTTGGAAATCGCTTATCTTTTCACTGTCTCCATAGTTTTGCCTTTTTCACAATGTCATATAGTTGGAATTATATAGTACATAGCTTTTTCAGATTGGCTTCTTTCACTTAGCAATGTGCATTTAAGGTGCTTCACGTCTTTTCACAGCTTGATAGCTTATTTCTGTTTATCAATGAATCTCTCTAATTTTTTTACTGAAGCATAACAATACAAGGGGACTTTCAAAATACTGAAATTTATTTATTAAAAAATCGTGTATTTATTCTTACATGTCTAAACTTCAGTCACCTTCAAAGTACTCTCTGTTTGATGCAATACATCTATCAAGATGCTTTTTCCACTGCTCAAAACAGTTTTTCAACTCGACAATTTTGATGCCTTTTAGCGCTTCTGCTGTTTTTTGTTTGTTTGTTTGTTTGTTTCACCTCTTCTATGTAGGCAAAATGCTTCCTTCTGAGGACTTTTTTTAAATCTGGGGAAACAAAAAAAAAGTCACTTGGGGCAAGATCAGGTGAATAGGAAGGGTAGGACATGGGGTCATGCTGTTTTGGGTCAAAAACTGCTGAACACTCAATGCAATATGGGCAGGTATGCCCATATATCCCCCATAATGAAATGGGCAAATGCTTTGAGAGAATCTCCAAAAAAAATTCACTGAAGCTGAATGTAGCCTCTCACAACAATGCTAGCTGGTACACTGATGCTAATGGATTCCTAGAACACTTGCCTAGAAGGGGAAGTCTGTACCACAAGGAGCCCACTCTCCAAAAAATAATTCTGTTTTTTGGGGGTTCCCCCCTTGTATATATATTAAAGCTTGATCAATTTTTTTTTTTTTTTGAGTTGGAGTCTCACTCTGTCATCCAGACTGGAATGCAGTGGCCGCTCCTGGCCACCGCAGCCTCAACCTGCTGGTCTCCGGCTATCCTTCCGCCACTGCCTTCCAAGTAGCTGGAACTACAGGCGCGCGCTACCATGCCCGGTTAATAATTTTCTGATTTATTGTAGAGATGCGGTCTCGCCAAGTTGCCCAGGCAGGTCTCAAACCCGCAGGCTCAGGCAATCCACTCACCTCAGCCTCCCAAAGGAGCGGGATTACAGGCTGAGCCACCGAGCCTGGCTAAGGCTGATTAATTTTTACAAAGTAAGCACTCAAGTAAAGATATAGAAGATTATCAGCACCATAGTACCCCCTCTCAGTTATTACTCTTCTAAAAGTAACCAATATTCTGACTTCTATTATGATAAATTATTATAGTGTCTTGTAATTCATATGAATAGAATCATATAGAACATACTCTTTTCTTCAATATTTAGGTTCATCTGATATGAAAGCAATTTGTTCTTATCCTGTCATATAAATATACCACAATTAATTTATCCATTCTACTGTTGATGGACATTTGTATTATGTCCAGTTTGTGGCCATTACAAATAATGTTGCTATGGACATTCTTTTGTATGTCTTTGGGTGAACATATACTCACATTTCATTTGTATATAAACCCAAGAGTAGACTTCCTGGGCCATAGGGTATCTGTATCTTTAACTGTAGGAGATAATGCCAATTTACAAAAGTCCTTGTACCAGTTTACATTCCTATAGCTTCTTGCCCTTCCCAATACTTAGTATTGTCAACGTTTAAAATTTTAGCCACATGAGGGTTTGAATTTGCATTTCCCCAATGACCAATGAAGTTGAGTCCTGTTTCATGTCAAGTCCCTTGAGAAACAGACTAAGATGGAGATTTGCAGGGGGAATTTTATTGGAGATGCCCTCAGATGGATCCCTGTGGGGAAAAGGAAGATAGCAAGATGGGCATCTCATTGCAATAGGTTTAGGCTGATCCTGCTGGAGCATTGGCTCTGACCTAATCCTTCAGAGTTGTCCTGCCTTGAGGAGGACCAGACTTTCATAGCCAGTTTTGACCTATCATTGAATGTGGGCTATCTGCAGGGAAGAGTGTGACTCTTGGTGATATAGTTCTATTTTGCCAAGGGTGATTCTCAGAGAAGAACACAGGGGAGGGTATCACTCCCAGAAGCTAGGAAAACGAATGCTTTAGTCTTAACAGGGTATCTGAGCTGCATGCTGTAGCCTCATCTACAAACACCTTTCCACAGGCTTCCAGGCTACGTAGAGATCCTCTCTTGTGAAGTGAAGTGCCCATATACTGGTCATTTGCCAAATTCTTTTTTATTGTTTTGTCTGTATTCTCATTATTGGTTTGTAGAAGTGCTTTGCATGTTTTGAAGATGAATCCTTCGTTAAATATATGTAATACAAAAACATGTATTGTCTTTCACTCTTTTCATGCTGTCTTTTAGTGAGTGGATATTCTTAATTTTAACAAATTTTTCTACTTTTTGACAAATGTTTTTTGTGTCAGATTTCACAATTTTCACATATCCTAAGATCATGAAAATATTCACATATGTTGTCTCTAGAAACTGTTTTACTCTTCATATTTATGTCGCGATCCACCCAGAATTGATTTTTTTTGGGTAAAGTATGTGCTAAGGATCAAATTTATTTTTTCCATTTGGACATCTAATCAACTTAGTGCCATTTATTGAAACAGTCATCCACATCCCATAATATTTCGGTGATATCTTTGCCATAAGCTGGGTGATTGTGTATATGAGTCTATTTCTGGACCCTATCCTGTTATGTTGGTCTACATGTCTAACTTTGTACCAGTTCACACAGTTTTAATTATCATAGCTCTATGATAAATCTTGACATCTGATAATATAACTCCTCCACCTTTGCACTTCTTCTTTGGGATTTTCTTAGCTATGCATAGCCCTTTTTGTTTCCACATAGATTTTTTTTTTGTTTTTGAGTTGGAGTCTCACTCTGTCGCCCAGACTGGAGTGCAGTGGCCGCTCCCGGCCACCGCAGCCTCGACCTGCTGGGCTCTGGCGATCCTTCTGCTCAGCCTTCCAAGTAGCTGGAACTACAGGCACGTGCTACCACACCCGGCTAATTTTTTAATTTCTTGTAGAGAAGAGGTCTCGCCAAGTTGCCCAGGCGGGTCTCGTACCCACGGGCTCAGGTAATTCACTCACCTCAGCCTCCCAAAGCACGGGATTACAAGCTGAGCCACCGAACCTGGCTCCACATAGATTTTTAAATCAGCGTGTCAATTTCCACCAACACCCTCCCCCTCCAAAAAAATACAAACCAACAACCTGGCTTGGATGGCTATTGGAATTGTACTGAATATATTGATCAATTTGGGAAGAATTGACTGTCTTTATAGTACTAAGTCCAATCCCTGATCATGATATATATTTGCTATCTTTGTCTTCTGTTGCTTATAGCAGAATACCTGAAACCTCATAATTTATAAGCAAAATAAACATATTTCTTACAGTTATGGAGGTCAAGAGATCCAGGGTCAAGGGACCATATCTGGTGAGAGCCTTCTTGCTGGTGGGGATTCTGCAGAATCCAGTGGTGACATAGGACTCTGGTGAGGGGGTGAGCATGCTGACTTGAGTCTTTTCCTCTTATAAAGCCAGCAGTCCCACCTCCATGATAGCTTATTAATCTACTAACTCATTAGTTCACTAACCCATGAATGGATTAATTCATCCATGAGGGCAGAGCCTTCGTGATTCAGTCACCTCTTAATGATTCCACCTTTCAATTCTGCCACATTAGGGATTAAATTTCAACATGAGTTTTGGAGGGGACAAATATTCAAACCATAGCATTTACCTAATTTTTTAAGTTATTTCAGTAATGCTTTATAATTTTCAGTGAAGAGATCTTATACATCCTTTGTCAGATTATTCCTAAATATTTTATTTTTCATGTTGTTATAGATAGTATAATTTATAACAACATTTAAAAAAAGCTCTCTTCCTTTCTGCCTCCAGAAGTTCCTCTGGTTGCTAAAAGGCCAGAGTGATGCGGGGAAGTGCATCCCAGTCCCACAGTGTAACTACTGCACGGGCTCCTGAAGCCCTGGAGAGGTCTGGAGGCTACAGCTCAGTGTCAACCTGTCCAGAGCAGACCTGGGATGCTCTGGTCGATGTTCTCATCCAGCAAACTCTGGAGGTCCCTGGAGTGGAGGAAGTTTGCTGGACAAACCCTAGATAATCTCCTCCCCCTGGTGGGGCTTCCTACTCTGGGTGAGCAACCTGACACCCTAGACTCCACCAGTTCCAGGAACCAGGACAGGACAGGCCCACTCTCCAGAAAATACCTAGCCATTGGCCCAAAGTCCTCTCTCACCATTTCTGTCATGAAGACCTAGAAGGTCATAAAATAGTCCTGGCAGCCAGACCTGATTGGCCAGATTCTATGAAGCCTCCACTAAGACCCTCACAAATATAGGATTTTCCCATCCACACTGTGTGTGATTCCTTATTTATAAGGTACCTTCACACATGATCTCACAAAATCACAACAATTCGATTCGGAGGTGGGGAAAATGAGGATCAGGAAGGTCAACTGACCTTCCTAAGGTGATACTTTTGGTAAACATGCAAGACAGGATTCAAAGCAAAATTCTGCTGAGAAACCTTGTGGCAGAATGCAGCAAATGCTCAAATATATTTCTTGTATGATTGAGTGAATGAACGCAGAAACACATGAGTAGCTGCTTTGGGGTCAGCAGTTGGCCCCATGGCAATCACAGATTGTCTCCCACTAACCCTGGGGTAGAAAGAGGGGTTGGTAGCAGTTAAAGGTATTTCCTTTTGAAAGTCAAGCTGCAAACTTTAAAGACCCACCAAGCACCAGGCCAGTTTTGTTTAAGAAAAGCCAAATGGCCAGATACTGGCCATTTCATGGAAATGCAAAAGAGTACCTACACTTTGCATTTCCTGGAAACCATTTGTTCTTTGAAAAATCTAATTTTGCTGAGTACAACCTTGTAAGATTCCAAAGGAAATATGTAATCACTCAACACGACCCCCTCCCTTACCTAAACAAGGGTATAAAACCCTACTTCCCCCGTTCTGGGGGGCTCGACTTGGATGCTTTAGCCCTCGAGCCCAACGGCGTAATAAAGCTGCCACTTCCTATAATAGTCTCGGTGTCACGGTCTCTCTATTTTCCCACTGCAACCTGACTCTGAATGCCAAGTTCTTCACAATGGAAAGTGGGATGATAGAAAGATGAACCTGGCAGGCATGTTTGCAAAATCAAGACTCTCCCAGCCCCCTGGAGATGGTCCTCCAGCTATGAAAAAAAGCCATTTGGGGAGGCTTTTATTCTTGTCTGAGGGGACAGAGCCACAACTTCCAGCCAGGGCTCTTCCCGTCTCCATTTCTTCTGCTTCTCCACTGGGTAGTTGGAAGCCAAGAGTGTGAAAACTGGAGGCACTTCAGTGCTGAGGCGCCCACTGTCTGATGAATGCCTGTCCACTCCGTCTCCCAGGCGGGACAGGAAGCCGGCTGCCTGGGTAAGTTGCTCTGTAGGCACCCACTCCCAGCTGGCAGCAGAATGTGGGCACCCCTTGCGAGGGTGCGAGGTTGCCTGTCTGCACTGAAGCATCTGGCTTGAGCTAATGAGCTGTTGGCATGAATGGGCAATTATTTTAGCTCTTTATAAACCTGCCAAACTTGCTTTTATAGCCATGGCATTCCCTTAATGACTCAGGCCCGAAATCAAATCCTCTGTGCAGAAGGCAGTAGCTCTGTTCTGGGAAGCTCTGCACCCATTACATTGCCTCAAGTTAGTTATGGGCCCAAGGTTCGAGGGAAGCCCCACCCGGAGAAGCTTTGACCACCTCATCTCTCCACAGCCTCAGAGGCAGGGTCCTCAGGAGGGATTCAGAAGGCTCACTTTGCCCCAGGGAGCCCCCAGAGTATTTCAGACTACCAGATGGGGACATAGCACTCTCACCTGGGCCCTAGAGTGTGCAGGATAGCTCCTGCCCCAGTGCATACCCCAGCTGTCCTCTGGGTCTTCAAAGTGAGTGTGTTCTGGAGCCCAGCTACAGTTCCTAACACAACTCCAGTTCCTTCTGCATCGTGCTCTGTGCTTTGCTCCCATTTCCCAGAATTTGGTGCCCTGGAGGCCTTTACCCCAGCCAAAAGCCACCCTCAAAGAACCTGAGAAACCCACGTGCCAAAAGTACTTCTATCAAAAGAAACATTGCTGATTGGAGTAGGGTGCTGGGAAGAATACATTTTGTACATTCTGCAAAATGCACAAATTTTAAAGGTATCTACTTCGACACAGTAGCTGTCAAGACTACCCTGAACACAGTCTGGAGGAAGTGGTGTGAGAGCAGGACTATGAGGGGAGAGAAGGGCTCGTCCAAGGCCAGCCCCTGCTAGGAGCTTGCTGACCACAGGCTTCAGGCCCAGGCTGTGCTCCCACGTGGCTCCTCTCGACTTGGGAGCCTGAGCACCGTGTGGCTGAGTTTACAGGATGGAGAAGGCCTCTTTCTGCTTTCCAGGAAAAGTCATGTGCCCCTTCTCTTTAGATCAGTGCCGTGCACAGCTTCAGCAGCCCACTGGGCCACAAACTGGACAGCAGTCTACCCAAGCGGCCCAAGGCCTTGTCTTTCCTCTTCCTCCACTCTCTTCTGCTTTCCCCTCTCCTTTCCCAACTCATTTCCCCACTTCTCCTCATTTTCCTAATCTTCTCCTCTTCTTCTCTCCTTTCTCTCCTCCTCTTTCCTTCCTTGTTCCCCTTTCCTTCCTTCCCTCCACCCTCCCAGTTCTTCTGTCTCCTCTTTTTGCTTTTCCTCCTACTTCTCCTTCTTTTCTGCGGAGGTCATCTCTCTGGCAAAGAGCTCTTCATTACAGAGAGTTCTTGGAACTGGAGACAGGCAGATCCCTCTTAGAGATGGTCCCTGCATCCCCTTGTTGTCTCTGTGCAGCCCACACCTTGCACGCAGCAGGGCCCTGGGACCCATAGTTTCCACAGCAGGCCGGGTCTCCACAGTAAGACAGGCTGTGGTGTCTTGTCTTTCCCCACAGTAAATAAAGGATTCATATAATAGGTGGTACCGGTCCCATCCGTGAAACCATTCCTTCTGGGCAGGCTTGATTTCTCCAGATCTGTCTGTATATCGAGCATCGCTCCATGCCGGGCGGTCCCTGAACCAAGGGAGGTGCAGTGATGAGAACAAAGACAGGATCCAGCTGCAGCCGCGACCACACAGACCTGCCTGTGAATCACTTTCTGTCTCTGTGACTCACACAAGCTATTCTGAGCCTCTGTTTGTTCCTTTGTAAAATTAAACTTCAATCTCATTAAACAACTTAGGGCACTTAGCATGGTGCTGGCAGACAGCTCTTCCTACCTGCTTCCTACATGACGATGATGATGATGACGAGGATGACTAGGATGACAAGTATCAGGTGTGAATTGTTCTCTTAGGTGCCTTCAGTCTAAAAGAGAGATAAGACTGTAATTTAAAGTAGGAAAGAAAATCAGGAAGGCAGGCTGAAGCACTCTGGGGGTGAAAGGAAAGCTTCCTTTCTCTAGGGTGACGGGGAAGGCTTTGAGAGGAGACACTCAGCAGAGCTTTGAAGGGCAGGAATTAGACATGACGCAGTGAGGGAGGGGATGTTTCTGGGGAAAGGAAGCACCGTGAGCAGAAATCCAAAAACAGGAAAGCTGTAGGCTCATTCAGGGAAGAGATGAGTATCTCTACATGCAGGTGAAATGCAGAGGCATATGAGAGAGGATCTGGCCAGGCAGTTAGGATTACTGGAACCTTCGGGGTGTGGGGGGGGTGAGGTTAGAGTCGTGTTTTCTGCACTTGTGTGTTAGACCTTGTCCCTCTTACCTATTCAAGGACATCCCTCCAGCAGTTTCCCCCTTCCTCTCCTACGTCCTTCGTCTTTCTCTTCCCTGTATCATTCCTGTCAACGTGCAAATATGGTATTATTGTACCTCTCTCAGAATAAAACACAACACCTTCTTGACCCCACTTCTCTGCTCCCTTGAGAACACAGCTCCACTCACTGTCTCCAGTTCTCCTCTCATCCTGTCTCAGTCCACTCCTGCAGACGCTCTTCCCCACCATGCTACTGAGACGATACAGTTTGGATATCCCTTATCCAAAATGCCAGGACCAGAAGTGTTTCAAATTTGGGGTTTTGTTTTTGTTTTAGAATATCTGCATTATGCTTATTGGTTGCGCATCCCAAATCTGAAATCCAAAATGCTCCAGTGAATATTTTCTCTGAGCATCCTGTCAGTGTTCAAAAAGTTTTGGATTAGCCAAGCTCGGTGGTTTAGCCTGTAATCCTGTGCTTTGGGAGACTGAGATAAGTGAATTGCCTGAGTCTGTGGGTTTGAGGCCCGCCTGGGCAACCTAGCCAGACCTTATCTCTACAACAAATAAAAAATTAGCTGGGCGTGGTAGCGCACACCTGTACTTCCAGCTACTTGGAAGGCTGAGGCGGAAGGATTGCCGGAGCCCAGCAGGTTGAGGCTGCGGTGGCCGGGAGCGGCCACTGCACTCCAGTCTGGGCGATGGAGTAAGACTCCAACTCAAAAAAAAAAAAAAGTTTTGGATCTTGGAGTGTTTCAAATTTTGGATTTTTCAGATTTGAGATGCAGCCTGTATTTGTCAAGGTCTCTAATGACCTCCACATTGCTCTGTCCAAGGTTGATCTCTCTTGACCCCTCAAGAGCATGCAACAGGGTTGATCATGCTCTTTTCCCTGAAATCCTTTCATCACTTGATTCCAGACACTGCATTCCCTACTATTCCTTCTACCTCATTAGACGCTGCTTGCCATCAGCCTTTGTGGTTCCTCTCCATCTCCTGGACCTCGCCTCATTGGAGTCACCTTCACTTTTTTTTTTTTTTTGAGTCAGAGTCTCACTCTATTGCCCAGCTGGAGTGCAATGGCATGCTCATGACCACCACAGCCTCGACCTGCTGGGCTCAGGCAATCCTTCCACCTCGGCCTTCCAAGTAGCTGGAACTACAGGCGCACGCCACCACACCTGGCTAATTTTTTGAATTATTGTAGAAATGAGGTCTTGCCATGTTGCTCAGGTTGGTCTCAAACTCCTGAGCTCAGGCTCTTGCCTCTACCTCCTAAAGTGCTGGGATTACAGACTAGAGCCACAGCACCCGACTGACTTCATTTTTTAAAAAGCCAGTGTTCATTTACTTTATCTTTTTCCTTTTTTTTTGGAGTTGGAATCTCACTCTGTCACCCAGACTGGAGTGCAGTGGCACGCTCCCGACCACTGCAGCCTTGACCTGCTGGACTCCGGCGATCCTTCCACCTCAACCTTCCGAGTAGCTGGAACTACAGGCACACACTACCACACCCGGCTAATTTTTTATTTATTGCAGAGATGAGGTCTCACCAAGTTGCCCAGGTGGGTCACGAACTCGCGGGCTCAGACAATCCACTTACCTTGGCCTCCCAAAGAGCTGGGATTACAGGCTGAGCCACTGAGCCGGCTACTTTAACTTTTTCTTTTGCATTAAAAACAATTTTGTTTTTTGAGTAAGAGTCTCACTCTGTCACCCAGGCTGGAGTGCAGTGGTACGCTCCCAGCCACCGCAGTTTCGACCTGCTGGGCTCAGGTGATCCTTCTGTCTCAGCCTTCCAAGTAGTGGAACCACAGGTGCATGCCACCATGCCTGGCTAAGTTTTTGATTTTTTTGTAGAGACGAGATCTCACCAAGTTGTCCAGGCTGGTCTGGAACCCCTGAGTTCAGGCAATCCTCTTGCCTTGGCCTCCCAAAGTGCTGGGATTACAGGCGTAAACCACTGCGCCCAGCCTAAAAACTAATTTTTTTTATTGTGGTAGAATATATATAATATAAAATGTACCTCCTGAACCATCTTAAAGTGTGCAGATCAGTAGTATCAAATACATTCACACTGTTGTGTGATCTCCAGATCCCTTTCTATCTTGCAAAACTGAAGCTCTGTGCCCAGCAAGTAACAGCTCCCCATTCCTCTTTCTCCAAGCCCCTGGCAACTACCACTCTATTTCCTAGTTCTATGAATTTGACTGTGCTGTGTACCTTATATAAGCAGACTCATACTTTTGTCCTTTTGTGACTGGTTTATTTCACTTAGTATAATGTCCTCCAAGTTTATCCATGCTGTAGCAGGCAAAAGGATTTCCTTCCTTTATATGTTTGAATTAGTTATCCCAAGGTTATCCATTCATCTGTTGATGGACACAGGTTTCTTCTACCTCTTGGCTATCGTGGGTAATACTGCTGTGAACATGGGTATACAAATATGTCTTCAAGACCCTGCTTTAAATTCTTTTGGGTACCTACCCAGAAGTGGCATGACTGGATCATATGGTGGACCTCGTCACATTTCTCTCTACATCACTGTGTCATCTCATTCAGTCTCATGGCTTGAAATATATTTGCTGATGACTTCCAAACTGACATCCCTAGCCCAGGCCTGTCCCCTACACTTCTGACTTGTCTATCGTAGTATTTACTTATATCTCCACCTGGATATGCAGTAGGCATCTAGAATGTGATATTTCCTAAAACTGAACTTGTAATTTTTTCCCCCAAAACCTGATCTTCCTCTAGTCTTCTCCATCTCATTTAATGGTAACTCCATCTTTCCACCTGCCCCACTGAGACACCTGGAGTCCTCCTTGACTCCCCTTTCTGTTAATCTCCCCCCCTCCCCCCACCAATTCAATCCACCAGAAAATCCTATTGGCTTAACTTCAAAATATGTTCAGATTCTGGCTACTTCTGTCACCTTGACTGCTACTCCTATAGTCCAAGCCACTGTCATCTCACCTCAATTATTGTAGTAGCCTGCTAGCAGGTCCCATGTTTGCCTTTTATCTTGTAGTCTATTCTCCAGGCAACAGCCAAAATTACCTTTTCAAAAGACTTTTAAGTCAGATCACATTCCTCCTTTCCTTTAAACCCTCCACGCGCTTCCCACTTCCACCAGGGGACTGTCAAAGGGCTTTATTCACTAACAACCTGTACACGATCTGACTCCAGTCAGCTCTGTGATCTCATCTCTTACTAGTCTTCCCTTGTGTATCAGTTATCTGTGACTACATTAAAAATTTGCCCCAAAACTTGGTGACTTAAAACAACATTGATTATCTCACAATTTCCAGGTGGGTGGCAGGATGTGGTTTAGCCGGGTCACCTGTTCAGAGTCTCTCAAAAGACTGCAGTCAAGGTATCAGCTGGAACCGTGATTCTCTCAAGGCTCCACTAGGGGTGACTCTGTCACCAAGCTCACTGGCTGTCAGCAGGTCTCAGCTCCTCGTGGGCTGTTGGACCGAGGGCCTCAGTTGCTTACTAGCTGTAGGCCACAGGCCCCCCTCAGTTCCCTGACATGTGAGTCTCTCCACAAGGCAGCTCGCAGTTTGGCTGGTGGCTCCCACCAGAGCAAGAAAGTGAGACAAGAGAAGGCAGGCAAGACAGCAGCCAGAGTCGTTGTGGTAACCTGTTCTCAGAAGTGATACCCATCATTCTGTTGTATTCTGTTAGCTGAAAGCAAATCACTAAGTCCAGCCTATACTCTGAGACAAGGGATGAATCCCAACAGGCAGGAATCCCTGGGAGCCATCATAGATGCTGCCTACCACACCTAATCCTCATCTGCACTGACCTGCTTGTTCCTCTGTCCTAGTAGAAATACTCCTATCTCAGAACCTCTGCCCCAGCTGGCCCACAGTCTGGAATGCTCTTCCCACATGTCACTTTTTCCTTGAAGCTTTCTCTGACTACGTTATGTAAAATTGCAACCGCCAGGTACACTGGCTCACGCCTATAAGCTCAACCCTTTGGGAGACTGAGGCAAGAGGATTGCCTGAGCCTAGGAGTTTGAGACCAGCCTGGGCAACTTGGCGAGACTTTGTCTCTACAATAAATAAAAATATTAGCCAGGCGTGGTGGTGTGTGCCTGTAGTCCCAGGCACACTCGGGATGCTGAGGTGGAAAGATTGTCTGAGCCCAACAGCAAGGCTGTGGTAGCTGTAATTAATCTACTGTACTCCAGCCTGGGCTACAGAGTGAGACACCAACTAAAAAAAAAAAAAATTGCAACAGCTCCTCCCCCTCCATTTTTTCTCTGCTTAATTTGTCTGCATAACACTGATCACCTTCTGATATACTCGACTTTACTTTCTTGTTTGTCTCCCTCCATTAACATACAAGCTCATGAGGGTGGGGATTTTGTCTATTCATTCCACTGCTGTATCCCTAGGACTTAGATCAGTGTGTAGTACATAGTAAATGCTCAAGAAATGAATGGCTCCCGTAGAGCAGTGACTTTCAACTTCTCAGTGTGTAAACCTTTCTTCAAAAAATATTGTGAGGTGCCCCAATATATCAGGCAGATGAAAGCAAAGTGGCTCTGTTAGAACCACAGGCAAGGACCCACAGTCCTGCTCCATCTGCCTCCACCCTAACCCTGTGACTCCCTTTTTGAGGAGGCTCACAGAGCCCCAAGTTCTCTCAGAGTGCTGTGAGCTGTTCGACTCACAGATGAGAGGGAAAGAGCTCTCTACTGCAGCCCCTTTTGTGCAGGCTGACTCCTGAGGGAAGCTAACCTGGTCAGCTGAGCCATAGGAAAAGAGCCCTGCGGCTCTGCTCCTACCCCTACCTTAGCCTCCAGTGAGCTCGATGTGCGGACTCAGCTCTCACCCACGCAAAACTCTGTCCATTCCTGGCCTCTGGAGAGTGGAAGAACATTCAGAACATTCAGGGAGTCATTGCTGGACATGACTTTGAATGTCACTTAATGTTACCCATGGCTCTATGGTTTTCAATCACCAACTCACTCAACAAACATGGAGTCCCTGCTATGTGGGTACAGCATATAGACATAAAAAGCAGAGTACCTCTCCTCCAGAGGCACATGGGGGACAGCAAATACTGAGATGCCTCTCTCCAAATTCCCTGTTGAACACCTCCGGTGCTGGAGAACTCACTGCCTCCCAAGGCCATACATGACACTGACCAATAACACCAGTAGCAAAACTGTTCTTTTGGTCAAGCCCTGAATCTGTTTTCTTACAACTTCTGCTTTTGGTCTTAATTTTATCCTCTGGTCCCACACTGAATAAATCTCTCCCTTTTCCAAATGACTGCCTTGTAAGTATTTGAAAACAGTAATCAAGTCCCACAGAGAGCCCTCTATAGACTTGTGGCCGCTTTGGGGGGCCTACATTTTGCGGCTGCCCCTAACCAGTTGGGACTTTGGAGCCAGGCCGAGCCCAGTTGCCCCTGATCACGTAGCAGGGCTGGAGTGCTGGGAACTGCCTTGGAGGGCTGGGAGCCCACACTGCCCCACCCCAGCATGAGGGAATTCCAAGAGGTTTGCACAGGAGGGGTAAAGGGCTCAAGCCAGAGGCCCGCCCTGGGCGACAGGCTTTCCGCTGCCTCCTCACTCCCCTTCCTGGAGGGGTCAGCTTCTCCTTTGGGTATGGCCTTACAGCTCACTCATTTGATTTCAAAGCAGCCAAATCCCGGTTCTTTGCGACTTGAGGAAAGATCGCTGCAGTGGGGGAGGCAGCAGCAAGAATTAAATGGTTTTTTTGTATGTTCTTTGTTTCAACAAAATGTAGTTTTCCAAGTAATTGCTTGCCTGACGCAATAGGGCCTGCTGGGCCTCCAGGGCGTAAATCTTCCCGACAAGGGGGCAGTTTTCTGCTTTTTCCTGCAAGGCCGAAGCCCAGCTCTTTTTCTGCGCCAGCCCAGCAGGTCTTGAATTCATTAAAGTTTGGGCCACTTGGCCGAGCCGTCTCCAGCACTTCTGCCAGAGCTGTGGGCTGCTTGGCACAGTCCTGGCTGCCCTGTTCGGCAGGAGGCCGGGCCTACCCAGGAGAGGAGGAGAGGGAGGTCAGTGGAGAGGAGGAAAAGGAGAGGGGAGGTGGGAGGAGTCAATGGAGGGCGGGGGAGAGTGCCTTCTCAGTTTGCTTGCTAGCCGGGCAGCCTCAGAAAGGCCAAAAAAAGCCTCAAAACGATTCCCAGTCTCAGAAGAAGGGCCAGCATGTGGGAGTCACATGTGGGATCTACCCTGCACAGCTGCACAAGGAAGCACGTTCTCGAAAAATATCTTGGTTCCTGGCTGCAGGAAAGCAGAGGGAATACAAGGTCCGTTTTAGAGTGTCTGAAAATTCTCTGTGTAATGCCTTTGCCTCGCCCTCTCTTTCCTTCTCTTTTTCTCCATGCATGCACCTGTTTCCACTTAGAATGGAAATAAATAAAAACACTCTCTTGCTTCCTTTTTCCTCCTTCCTTCCTTCTTCACCCCAATTCCCTGCCCATCTTAGATTCCCTCTGACACTCACAAGTGTTTGAATCAATCAGCCCTCCCTCATCCCCTCTTTCTGAACCACCCCTCTTCTCCTGCCCCTCCGGTTAAATGAAGTAGAAAGTTGGCATCCTCGTGTCCTTGGGGACATCTAGGCATCTTAAATGAACAGAGAAGACAAAAATTCTGTCCTTCAAATGTATCCGAATGTCAGCCTGTTGAGCACAGGACCGCATTCAAAATCTATAATAAAGTACCCACCACATGGCATCGCCCACACTCGCCAGTTCATGGACATCTACTCACCTTTGATTTCCAGTAAAGAGGAGGCTTTTTAGTCCACACAGGCCTTTAATCCATGAGCCTAAGGAGAGGCTTCGGGAAGAACTGTCCAGTGGGTACTGGTTCTCCTCCTTCACGGCCCCACTTACAGGTTTGTAAGCCCCAAACCTCGAATACCCTGTAGGAAAAGTCAACCATTTATACATATGTGTGAATTTTAAACCCTGTGTCAGGTCAATGTGAGGATACTTGCCTTTCAATCTTCCCTAATTGTAAGATTAAAGCTTACTTCAGACAGCACCCACCAGGGGAAAGGTGCTCCCAGCATAGACTACACAGGCAGTTGCACACTCATTTCCCTGAGGTATTTCCATCTCAATCCCATGAAACCATGTTAAGAAGCTTCTCATCCTCACTTCTGGAGTAGAGGAGGGGCTGTGAAATGCCACTAACTGGGGCTTGTGAAATCTTCCCCCCAAGGGTGTGGAGACGCAGAACTCAGCGTACTCACTACAATTAGATTAACCTTAGACACACTCCTGCCTGACAAAGAAGGCTAGGCTGGATGCTCCAGGCCCTGTGATTGTGGGATTCTCTGTGGTTCCACCCCAGGGTTTCTACCCGTGCTGGAAAAAACAACAAGAAGCCCTACCCTTCACTCCGGGACACGGATCAAAACTGCACCATGCTGCTGCCTGGTGTGTGGTTAGGACAGAAGGGGAGCATTTGTCTTGGACTTTGATGTGCATCTCACTGGAGAGTTCTTTGGGGGCCAATGTTATCACTAATATCATCATCAAATGGTATTTTCTTTCCCAAAGGGTCTAAATGTGCATGACATTGTGACAGGCCAGTTAAGGTGGGTTGTTCTGTCGTGTTTGAAGTTTTCTCTTGGGCACCAAGAGCTGTTGCTCATTAGACACTCGTGCAATTGTGTTCTACACCCAGTCTCTCCCCACTGTGAATGTTAGTACAAAAATAGAGGGCAGACGAGCTTATCTTTTTCAAAAACTCCATGTAGGGGCCTTTGGGGGACCTCGCAGAGGGTAGGCCAGAGCCCCATTTGATTTGGCCAGTGGTCTCTGCCACAGAGCTAATGAGCTGCAAACACTTCTCTTCAAAAGGAAGGGCTGACTCTTTGAAGCCTGCACACACCCGCCCAGAACACCGCAGGTCCCAGCCACAGTACTTCCTGGCAGGGACCAAGCATCCCTTGGGATGGTAACCAGGGAGCATGTCCCACCTGGAGAGCAGGATGGAACCAGATACCCTTCCAATGCACACTCTTCCTGACCCGCCCCACTGGAAAAAAGGGGAGTCGTTTTGCTTTGCACCCTACATTCTGCTCATGATGGGAAGAGCCTCATAACAAATACCATTTGATGAACAGTTAAGTCTATGTCAGCCCCCGCACTAAGTACTGGCTATGTGCCTTTTTTTTTTTTTTTGCGTGTGTGCTTGAGTCTCACTCCGTCACCCAGGCTGGAGTGCAGTGGCACAGTCAGACACCCCAGTGTCGACCTGCTGGACGCAAGCCATTCTTCCGCCTCAGCCTTCCAAGTAGCCAGAACTATAGGCATGTGCTACCACACCCAGCTAATTTTTGATCTACTATAGAGACAAGGTCTCGCCAAGTTGCCTGTGTTGGTCTTGAACCCATGGGCTCAGGCAATCCATTCACCTCAGCCTCCCAAAGTGTTGGAATTACAGACTGAGCCACAGAACCCGGCTGATATGTGTCATTTCCTTCATTTCTCTCACACACCTTTTTAATTTATCTTTTATATATTTTTTTATTTTAAAGATGTGGGGTATAATTCAGGATTAGGTATACAAGTAGACATCATACAGGTAAAGTTTGGGCCTCCCTTTGGTCCCCACTTTCCCTGGTATGAGAACAGGTACCCTTATTAATGTTATGTGCACCCCCTGCCCCCGCCCCCGGCAGTATCCTGCTACTGCCAATTCCTTTCTTAAAGTATTATGGCAAATGTTCAGGGTCCACTTATGAGTGAAAACATGTGGTACTCCATTCTTTGTCTCTGTGATAGATCACTATGTATTATAGACTCTAAATCCACCCAAGTTGATGTGAAGTCCATATACTTGTCCTTCTTTATGACTGTGTAATATGCCATTGTGTATACATACCACATTTTAAAAATCCAGTCCAGTTTCGATGGGCAGCACGGTTGGTTCCATGTTTTTGCTATTGTCATATACCTTATTTTAAAGATATAGAAACTGGGACACAGAGAGGTTCTGTAATTAGACCAAGGGCACACGGCTAGTAGGTGGCATATCCAGAACGCCATCCTAGGTCTAGCTGACTTCCAGGATAGCACCTTTCAGCATCGCAAATTTCATTTTATTTCTGTGAAACCCTGGACATAAGCCTTGATTCACATGTGTGCAAGATCCGTGGGCTTAGCATTTTGGGAGGCTGAGGTGAGAGGATTGCCTGAACCAACAGGTTCGAGACCAGCCTGGGCAACTTGGCAAGACCTTGTCTCTACAAAAAAAATCAAAAAATTACCTGGGCTTGGTGGCACACATCTGTAGTTCCAGCTACATGGAAGGCTGAAGCAGAAGGATCACCTGTGCCCAGCAAGTCAAGGCTGTGGTGGCCAGGAGCATGCCACTGCGCTCCAGCCTGGGTGACAGAGTGAGACTCCAACTCAAAGAAAAAAGAAAACCATAGTAATAACCCACATCAAATCTGCCTTGTACTTAAAATCACAAGTTGTAGGGCTCTGAGGATCCTTGGAGGTTATGTGGCTCAGCCCTTCTCTTTGCAGACAAGGAAACAGAGGCCAAAGAAACCAAGTTCAGACCGATTCGGTGGCTCAGCCTGTAATCTCAAATTTTGGGAGGCCAAGGGGAGTGGATTGACTGAGCCTGCAGGTTCAAGACCTGTCTGGGCAACTTGGCGAGACCTAGTCTGTACAATAAATCAAAAATTCGCCGGGTGTGGTAGCATGCGCCTGTAGTTCCGGCTACTTGGAAGGCTGAGGTGGAAGGATCACCAGAGCCCAAAAGGTCTAGGCTGCAGTGACTGGGAGCGTGCCACTACACACCAGTCTGGGCAACAGAGTAAGACTCCAACTCAAAAAAAGAAAACAACTTCCAATGGATAAGCTACTTAGCCTCGAGCTTCGTGGATATTTGTCTCCATGGAACTTTATAGACAAGATCTCAGTGATCCTAGTAGCATCCTTAGGAACCAGCCAGGGAGACGGAGATGGTGACAAGAGCAGCAGTGGTTATTTGGTTCTTTGTATGATAAAGAAACAGGACACCCCAGTGCTGTCCTGGCAGACCCTCTGGCTGCAAAACAATTGGAAAACGAGTGCTGTATGGGGATCAGGGATCAGGAGAGACCTCAGCCTTCCGGCTGGCCTCCCAACCTCCATTCATGCTTGCCTCCATTTTGTCCAGCACACCACAGCCAGGTATAATGATATACAACAACATTTACCCACTTTAAGTGTATTTTGATGTAATTTTAGTAAATCTATACAATTCTGTAAACATGAGCACAGTGCACGCTCTATGCAAGCAGCATCTACGGCGATAGATGTTTCCATTACCATAGAAACTTTTTTCATGCCATCATTGCTATCCATACCTTCCGCTGACCCTGTCCCAGGCAACTATGGATTTGTTTTGCTTTTTCTACAATTTCATATAAATGGAATCAGACAGCATGTAGTGTTCTGTTTTGACTTCTTTCACTTAGTTTTTTTTGGGGTTTTTTTTTGTTGTTGTTGTTGTTTGCGATGGGGTCTCACTCTGTCATCCAGATTGGAGTGCAGTGGCATGCTCACAGCCACCACAGCCTTGACCTGCTGGGCTCAGGTGATCCTTCCCCCTCAACCTTCCAAGTAGCTGGAACTACAGGTGCGCACTACCATGCCCAGCTAACTTTTTGATTTACAGTAGAAACGAGGTCTCACCAAATTGTCCAGGCTGGTCTCGAACCCCTGGACTCAGGCAATCCTCTCGCCTCGGCCTTTCAAAGTGCTACAATTATAGGCTTGAGTCACCCACACCCAGCAGTATGATATATTTTAGATTCCTTCATGTTGCATGTATAAATATTTCATTTATTCTTATTGCTGAGTGCTATACAGATATAACTCAGTCCATGGATCTACTCAGCAGCAAAATCTACAGACATTTAGGTTTTTCCAGTTTTGAGCTATTTTGAATAAAGTTTCTATAAACATTCATGTACAAGTCATTGTGTGGACATATATTTTCCTTTCTCTTGGATAAATATCCAGGAGTAGGATTGCTGGGCTATAAGGTAAGTATATGTTTAGTTTCAAGAAACTGAAACTGTTTCCAAAGGGGCTGTACAATTTTGCATTCCCTGTGGAAGTAAGTGTTCTAGTTTCTCCACATCCTCCTCAACACTTGGTTTAGTCCATTGTTTTTAACTTTGCCCATCCTAGTGAGTGTGTGGTAGTATCATTGTGGGTTTACTGTGCATTTGCTTCATTACTCGTGATGCTTCTTTCTTTTGTGCGTTTTTTGGCTATTCATATATGTTCTTTTGAAAAGTATCTATTCAAATTCTTTTTTTTTTTTGAGTCAGAGTCTCACTTTTACCCAGGTTGGAGCGCAGTGGCAAACTTATGGCCACCATAGTCTCGACCTGCCAGGCTCAGGCGGTCCTATGACCTCAACCTTCCAAGTAACTGGAACTACAGGCGCGTGCCGTCATGCCCAGCCAATTTTTTGATTTATTGTAGAGACAAAGTCTCACCAAGTTGCTCAGGCTGGTCTCAAACTCCCGGGTTCAGGCAATCCTCTTGCCTCAGCCTCCCAAAGTGCTGGGATTACAGGCTTGAGTCCGGCCGTAAATTCTTTTTTTTTTTTTTTTTTTGAGTTGGAGTCTCACTCTGTTGCCCAGGCTGGAGCGCAGTGGCACACTCACAGTCACCCCGGCATCAACCTGCTGGGCTCCAGCGATCCTTCCACCTTAGTCTTCCAAGTAACTGGAACTATAGGCTACCACTCCTGGATGATTTTTTAAAATATTTTATAAAGACAGCGTCGCACCAAGTTGTCCAGGCTGGCCTCAAACCCACGGGCAAAGGCAATAAACACGTCACAGCCTCCCTAAGTGCTGGGATTACAGGCTAAGCCACCGAGCCTGGCTAAATTTTTTTTTAACTGGTTGCTTGTCTTATTGAGTTGAAAGCATTCTCTCTATATTCTAAATACAAGCTATCTGTTATTGTATGCTTTGTAATTTTTTTTTCTCGGTCAGAGATTTGCTTTTTGTTTTCTTTTTCTTTTTCTTTTTTTTTTTGAGTTGGAGTCTCACTCTGTTGCCCAGATTGGAGTGCAGTGGCACACTCATGGTCACACCAGCATCGACCTGTTGGCTCAGGCGATCCTTCCACCTCAGTCTTCCCAGTAGCTGGGACTACGGACACACGCTACCACTCTTGGCTAATTTTTTGATTCATTGTAGAGATGAGGTCTCACCAAGGTGCCCAAGCTCTTTTTGAACCCATGGGCTCAGGCAATCCCCTCACCTCGGCCTCCCAAGGTGCTGGGATTACAGGCTTGAACCACCATGCCCGGCCACTTTTTATTTTCTTAACTGTCTTTTAGACAGCAAAAGCCTTTAATTTTGCTGAAGATAATTTTATTGACTGATTTGTAACTTTTACATCTTTATAAATATTTGCTTAACCTAAAATAATAAAAATCCCTCTTTTATATTTCTTCTAGTTTTACTTCACACATTTAGGTCTTTGATTCATTTTGAGTTAATTTTTCTGCATGGTTTAAGAAAAGAAACAAGGTTTGCCTTTAAAAATATATATAGCTATTCTGTGGTTATAGCACCATATGTTGAAAAGACTCTTATTTTTTTCCTTATTGAATTGTTTTAGCATCTTTGTCAAAAATCAATTGACAATGTTTAGGACAGTGAAACTATTCTGTATAATACTGTAATGGTAGATTCATGCCATCATATATTTTTCCAAGCCTATAGGATGTACGACACCCAAGACTGATCCCCAGTATAAACTATGAACTTTGATTGATAACAACATGTCAGCATAGGACCATCAATTGTGACAAATGTGCCACTCTGATACTGGAGGTTACTGGTAGAGGGGGCTGCTCATGCCTAGGGGCAGAGAGTATAGGGAAGATGCGGGAACTGTGTACTGTCTACTTAATTTGCTGTGAACCTAAAACTGTTCTAAAAAAAATAAAGTCCATTTTTTAACAAGAAGAAAAGAAAAAAGAAATTCTATTATTAAAAAAATCTTTGCAACCAGGCTCAGTGGCTCAGCCTGTAATCCCGCGCCTTTGGGAGGCTGAGGTGAGTGGATTGCCTGAGCCCATGGGTTCAAGACCCGCATGGGCAGGCGAGACCTCATCTCTACAGTAAAATCAAAAAATTAGCCGGGCGTGGTAGCGTGCGCCTGTAATTCTGGCTACTCGGAAGGCTGAGGTGGAAGGATTGCCCGAGCCCAGCAGGCGAGGCTGCGGTGACCGGGAGCGGCCACTGCACTCCAGTCTGGGCAACAGAGTGAGACTCCAACTCAAAAAAAATAAAATAAAATAAAAAAATAAAAAAATCTTTGCAAGTCTTTGCAAGTAAGAGTCTACTTCTGGACATTATAGTCTTTTCTAATGGTCTAATGTCTATATTTATTTTTAACACCATATTGCCTTGATTCCTATAGCTTGATAGGAAACAAGTAATCGGGTAATATAAGTGATCCAGCTTACACTCTAATAGTCATTCTAACAGGTGTGAAATAATATCTTATTGTGGTTTTAATTTGCATTTCTCTGGTGAGTAGTGATGTTGAACATTTTTCATCTACCTGTTGGGCATCTGTATATTTTCTTTTGAGAAATGTCTATTCAGGTCCTTTGCTTATTTTCTAATTGGGCTGTTTTATTGCTGTTGAGTTATTTGAATTCTTTATACCTATAATGTGAATATTAAACCTTTTCCAGATGCATGATTTACAAACATTTTATCTTATTCCATAGGTAGTTCCTTATTGGCTTTTTTTTTTTTTTTTTTTTAGCTCTGGGAACTACAAAATATATTCTTAAGTTTTTATGGTATGCTTAGAGAACAATGTACCATTTCACTTAAATTATGGAAACCTTGCTACTGCATTGGTTCCTATTCTCTTACCCGACTCCATCCTTAATGTTATAGTTGAAATATAGCATATATGTTTTATATACAAAGGGTGCCAAAAATGTATGCACACTTTAAGACGGGAAAAAACTGTATTAAAATTATAATAATATATACTGATAACAAACAAATTACATTTGACTTTTGCAATTACACATTGCTACCATAATTCAATTCAGCTTCGAAAAGTAATACATAGATAACATCTCTTAAAATGTGCATACATTTTTTGGCACCCCCAATATATGAAGTATATTGTACATATCTCCTTTAGTATTTCTTACAGTGCAGGTTTTCTGGGGCAATGGATCATCTTTCACCTGAAAATGTCTATATCAAACCTTGATTCTTGAAGAATATTTTCACTGGATATAGAATTCTGGATTGATAGTTATTTTTGTTTTCTTTCTGCACTTTAAATATATTTTATTCTTGTCTTCTTCATGGTTTCTGATGAGAAATCAGCCCTAAGTTGAATTTTTGTTCTCTTGCATGTAGTGTGTCACTTTTCTTGCTACCTTCAAGATTTGCCCTTTGTTTTTGACTTTCTATAGCTTGATTTTGGTGCATCTTTTTCTCTTTTTTCTTTGACTTGGATAATTTCTATTGCTGTATTTTCAAGCTTACTATTTTCTCTGTCGTCTCCAGTGAATGTTAAGTACAGTCATTTAATTTTTGCTTCTGACATTCTACTTTTTAGTTCTAAAATGTTCATCTAGTTCTTTTTTTATCTCTTTTCTTCCTCTGCTGAGATTTTCCATCTTTACATTCATCATTAGCATATTTTATTTTACTTCATTGACGATCGTTAGAGTAGCCATTTAAAAATCCTTGTTGCTATTTCTAATATCTCAATCATCTCAGGGTCGTTTTCAGTTGATTTTCTTTTCTCTTGAGAAAATGCTCCATGTTCATGGCTCTTTGTATGTCAGGTAGATTTGGATTGTATCTTGGTCATTATAAATGTTAAGTTGTAGAAAATTTTGATTCTATTCTTTTTCTCTGATGAGAACTATACGCTCTATTTCTTGGATGACAGTTTCTGTGTCTGTTCAAATATTTTCCCTTGAACTGAATCAATGTCAGTCTGCTCGATTCATTCAGAAGGTCACTGAGAGATACGGGTGGTTAGCATTTAGAATCCTCTCTTTGACTCTTTCCCTTCCGTGTTTCCTTCACTCTCTTCCACTCTCCTCAGCAGCTGCAAATCCCCTGGCTTCAGTTTCCTGATTTCCTAATCCAGAAAGATACCCCATCACCTCCAGCATCACAGCAACTGCACCTAGCCCCAGGAAAGAAGTCACAAAAATGAGAACTCACTTAGCAAAACTCCTTTCCTCTGAGGGTGTAATTCCCCAAAATGTCTGTCAGCTTATGTCCAAGTGCCTCACATAGTCACTTTTGTTACTTATCCATACTTCTAAGTCTATTTTTTATAGAAGAGTCTGTCTGGTAAGATTTTACTCTGTCATTACTGGAAGCAGAAAGCCCAGGACAATCTTTTTAAAAGATCACGCCACATCCCTGTTAAAATGTGTGTATATATACACATACACATACATACACACACAAAGAAATTTATTATAAGATATTAACTCATCTGATTATGGCATCTGAGAACTCCCACAATCTGCCATTTGCAAGCTGGAGACCCAGAAAAGTCAATGATGTAGTTCAAAGTCCTGAGAGCCAGAGGGCAGATGGTGCAGGTCCCACTTGGAGTCTGAAAGCTTGAGAACCATGAGCACCAAGGGCAGGAGAAGGATGTCCCAGCTCAAGCAGTCAGACAGAGAGTGAAATCAACCTTCTTCCACATTTTCTTCTTTTCAGACCCTCAACAGATTGGGTGATGTCCACCCACACTGGGGAGACTTTACTCAGTTCATTCATTCAAATGTAATTGCTTCCAAAAAACACCCTCAGAGACATAACCAGAAACAATGTTTCACTCGCTATCTGGGCATTTCTTGGCCCATCAAGTTCATACATAAAATTAATCACCACAGCATCCTCAACCAGGATTTTAAGAATGTTTTGATGAAGAGACTATGTACAAAAGTTAAAAAAATAAATAAAAAGAGAACAAAGCAGTCTGGAACTAGCAATATGGGAAGTCACTGTGACTCCTAGGCCTGAATGAGCAGAGGGAACAAAAGGTGTCACCAGAACCAAAAAAGCTGGAGCCATGGAAATGGAAGCTATTGCTATCGGACACAGCCACTGCCAGATCCTCAGAACCCAAGCAGGGGAAGGCAGGAGGAAACATGTTATGACTTCTCTTCCCTCTGTTCTCTGATCTCCTGGAGACCTCTCCTGTCACCCAGACCCCAGTGGAGGCCAGCAGGCAAGGGAGTTTAGTGGTCAACCTCCTGGAGTGCAGGGCAGGACAGAGAAGGACTCTCTTTAGCCTGCTTTTGCCCTCTTGTTCCCTCCAACACAGGCGTGCTAAACATCTTTCCGTTTCTCAAATAGTTCTCTTCTTCCCTTTGCTGCAAGATTTCCTTCTCTGAATGTTATCCTCTGTCTTTGCCGACCTCACCCTATTTTAGCCTCCCCTTGTCAGCTTAAGCCTAAATTCTTTGGGGGAGGTCTTTTTAGACTTTGTTTTAAAGATGTGGGGTACAATTCAGGGTTAGGTATACAAATGTGCATTATGCAGGTACCCTTGTTGATGAGGTGTGCCCCTCCCTCCCTGGCAGTTTCCCTCAACTGCCCATCCCACCCTCTCTCCCCTGGCAGTTTCCCACTACTGCTAATCCCTTGGGGAAGGTCTTTTATGATCTCTAGATTAGAAAATGACTCCATTTTACATAGCTCTAAAGTTCATTGTACTTCCCTCTTACAACATCATGCTTACTAGTCAATCATGAACTGTGATTAGTTATTTCTCTAGTATCTGTGAGCTCAAGGAGAGCAGGAGCAAGTTCTGTTTTGCTCACCTCTCCGCCTACAGTTCTGTCACGGGATCTGGCATGCACTAGTGCTCAATAAGCAAATGTTGATTGATTAATCACATCTGTCTCTCTTGCTGGATATAAGACAATGAATTGTGCTCTATTTATTTCAGAATCCCTGTATTCTAGCAAAGTGCCCAGCATATAATAGGTCCTCAATTAAAGTGATTGGCTAGGTTGATAACTAAATAAAACTATTTATATGTTTAATGTACACCACATTTGAAAGCAATAAGCCCCACTAATGTAATGCCCACTGGGAAAAGTTGCCCTTTTAAAAAACTTTGTCCTAAAATTGCCTTTTTCAAGCTTAGAGTCTGCCCCCTGCTCCCCAAGTTTTGTGATTCTCAAATCTGAGAGCCACATCTGCGTCTACCTTTCCATCATGTTTCACAGCCTTCACTTCTGCCAGCTCACACACATTGGATGTTCCAGGCCAGAGGGACCACATCTCTGCAGCCTTTTCATACTTGGCCAGACTCCAGCCCATAGAATGTTGATTTCTCTCCTCTAGATTTTCTCACGCCGTCATGTATTATAGCTTTGTCAAGATCAGGAATGTCTATGGCACTGTGTTCAACTGGTAGGTTCTTGAACCAAAGAAGGACAGGACTTTTTCTTTCTTTCCAGTCCTTGTTCTGATGGCAAATCAATCAAATTCTTGGAGAGTTTCTTCATCTAAAAAATAGCTGTGATAGCTGATATAGCAATTATGTATTGCTGAGTAACAAACAACCCCAAAACTTAGTGGTTTAAAACAATCATTTTATTTGCTCATGATTCTGTGAGTCAGACATTTGAATTGGGCTCAGTTGGTGGTTCTTATGATGGTCTTGCCTGCGGTCTGCAGTTCAGCTGGTTGGTTGGTTTTGAGGGTCTCAAATGAGACAGTTTGTTTCTGCTCCATGAAGTCTCATCCTTTGTAGTCTAGTCTAGGCTTCCTCACATCCTAGCAAGAGTGTTTCCAGCAACAAGAGAAGGCAAAACCCTAATACACAAGCAATTTTCAAGTCAATGCTTGCATCACGCTAACTAATATCACACTGACCAAAGTAAATCACATGACTAGGCCCAGAATCACTGCCACAAGAGCCACACAAAGGCATAGTACAGCAAGAATGATTCATTGGGGACCATTATTTCCACAATCTACCATACCTATTTACTTCAGAGAACTATGGTGAGGAACCAATGAGATACTACTTGCACACCACAATGTACAATGCAAATGTAACTTTTTATTTTATCAGTATATGTAATTCCACCATTTTAATTTTATTCATGATGTATCTGGGGATCCTTCAATGTCTCCTGTTAGATTCAAGTCCCCTGAAATGGTGCTATACTTGAGTTATATCTCCCCAAAAAGATATGTTAAAGTTCTAACACCCACCAGGCACGGTGGCTCACACCTATAATCCCAGCACTTTGGGAGGCAGAGGCAAGAGGATTGCCTGAGTCCAGGGGTTCAAGACCAGCCTGGGCAACTTGGAGAGACTTTGTCTCTACAATAAATTTTAAAAATGAGCTGGGCATGGTGGCGCATGCCTGTGGTTCCGGCTGCTTGGAAGGCTGAAGCAGAAGAATCTCCTGAGTCCAGCAGGTTGAGGCCTCAGTGGCCGTGAGCATGCCACTGCACTCCAGCCTGGGTGACAGAATGGGACTCCTACTCAAAATAAATAAATAAATAATAAATTTCTAACACCCAGTATCTCAGAATGCGACCTTATTTGGAAATTAAGTCATTGCAGATATAGGTAGGTAGGTTAAGATGAGGTCATACTGGAGTAGGGCTATTCCAATATGACTGGTATCCTTATAAAAAGATGAACACGGCACAGAAATACACAGGGAGAACATCACATAAAGACAGAAGCATAGACTGGAGTTATGCTGCCATAATCCAAGGGACATCTAGAGCTGCTAGAATATGGTGGCTTCAGAGGGAGTATGGTCCTGCCAACACCTTGATTTTGAACTAGAGCCTTCAGAAATGTGAGACCAAAAAAACACATTGTTTTAAGTCACCTGGTTTGTGATTCATTGCTACTGTAGCTCTAGGAAACTAATACAGATGATAGTAAATATCTTTAAATTAATCAGCTTCATGTGAAGAGGAACGAGAAAGAATAAGCCAAGGATCTTTGGTTAGGAGTCAAGAGTTTAGGACACTCACTATCTGTGGAACTTGAGCAAGTCAGTTTACCTTTCTGGGCCCTAGTTTATCTGTTCAGGAGGAGGGTTGCAGTAAATCCATTTCCCAAGTTTGGTATGGGTGTGCTAGGATGAGGTACTTGGGATGATTTCACATAGGTATATGGAGAAATATTTTTAAATTGTAATGTTTATATTAATCGTGGCTATCTTAAATGTATGGTAAGTAAGGCTTGTTTTCTATTAATGCTGGTAATACAAAAACATGAGTTTTGAAAAGTCTCAATCTAAATAGAACAGTTGGCATATGTACATGGCAAAAACTGTAAAAGTGTTATTTGAAAGACTAACATTTGGGGAAACTTCGAACTATATATTTTTAAAGGATCCTCCCAGATCAGAAATACCAGGATTCTGTGGTTATATAAAGATGACCACTAGAATGGAATATGGAAGGGGCTCTGGAGAAAGACAGGTGGGTAGTTAACGAAGAGATGAGAGAAGTTTGGGCAGCTCTGCAAGAACCCAGGAGCGGCAGTGAGTCTGTTGTCACTTTTGGGAGGTGTCTGTATCCATCAAATATCTTTACCTCCACAAGCCACCATCTCATTAGCTGTCTTGCCAGTTATTTAAGCTTTCTTGACTGAAGGCCCAGGTCCTGAGTCACAAACCCCTCCCTAGAGAATATTTCCAATGGACTTGGCTCTATGCCATTTTCTGGTTTTCATATTAGGGAATCATATGGCTCATATTTGACTACAAGTGGCTAATAGGTGGCTAACAAAAGGGCAAGGAGCATAAAGACACATGAATCATAGTCCTGCAGAAGATCCTTAGTGCTGGAAGAGACCTCAGAGCCTATTAAGCCTCTAGTACATCCCATTGGATGGCTGCCATCTCTCACGGAAACAAATCCCTTGGCAAGATAACTCTTTCATGTCAAATGGCACTTAGGGTTAGACGTGTTCTCAGTGACAGATGGCGGTCTCCCTTCTTGCAACTTAGGTTAGTGGACCTGTGAGCTGGAAAGACCTCAAGCAATCATCTGGTTTGGCCCCTGCCTTTGAAAGGGCAGGTGTTGTCATCGACATTTTTTTATGGGAGAAAACTGAAACCCAGAGAGGTTAATTGCTAGAGAGGAGTTGCCCATCTTCCGGTTTAGTGACTTCCCCTCATGCTGCAGTGTTTCATGCACATTCTGATTGATCTCTTAAAGCTAACTGGACCAAAAAGGCATCAATCCTTCCTTCTCCCCAGTGCAGGCATCTCTTGTTCAGCACAGTAGCTCTGTGTCCAGGTTTATTCTTTCTCCAATCTATCCTCCACCAGTCCTAGGGAAAAGTCAGCCTAGGTGTCAGATAGACCTGCCTGGTTTTTCTTCCATTGCTGGCACTGACTTGTTGGGTTTGGGATTATTACCCACTGGTCTGCATTCCTGTCTTCACACAATAAGCCCTTCTTCATTTAGTAACCCTCCACATGCTGGAAAAGATCCCTTCACATAGCCAGACATATCTTCTCTAGATTTAGATCTTACCTGTTCCTGCAACTGTTCCCAAGAACAAGCTTTCCAAATCAGAACCCCATTGTCGTGGTCCTCTGGAGTGGTCCTATGTGGTGCTCAGAATTGAATACAACAGTCTAGATATAGCACTGTTGCCTAAACATATCTGTATCTGTCCAACAGTCTAGATACAGTTGGAACAGTACTGCCCTTAACTGACCACTACATTTGTATTCATGCAGCATTCACTTTCTGAGCAGTCTCAGGACACTGAGGACTCTTGGTGAACTTGCAGTCAACTTAACACCTAAATATGAACCAATGTTAGACTTCAGGTTCCATACCTATTACTTATACAGTGAATTTTTAAATTATTTATTTATGTATTTATTATTTTTCTTTACTTCAATAGCTTTAGGGGGTACAAAAAGTTTGGGGTTACATAGTTGCATTGTATAGTGGAGAGGAAATCTGGGCCTTAAGTGTACCTACCACCCCCACCCCACCATGCATATTGTACCTGATAGGTAGTTTTTGTTACTGTTGTTGCTGTTTGTACCTTTTAAAAAGAGACAGTCTTGCTCTGTCACCCAGGCAGTAGTGCAGTCTTAGCTCACAGCAGCCTTATACTCCTGGGCTCTAGTGATCCTCTCGCCTAAGCCTCCTGTGTAGCCGAGACTACAGGTATACACCACCATGCCTGGCTAATTTTTTTAATTTTTTGTAGAGATGGTGGGTAGGGTCTTACTATGTTGCCCAGATTGGTCTCAAACTCTTGGCCTCAAGCAATCTTCCTGCCTCAGTCTCCCAAAGTACTGGGACTACAGGTATAAGCCATTGCACCTGGCCTATGGATATTTTTTAACCTAATTTTACAATGGATATTTTTTAACCTAATTTTTATGTATGTATATATGTATGGATTTTTATTTTTAGATTTGGAGTATCTGTTTCCCAGGCTGGAGTACAGCGGCACGCTTATGGCTACCACAGCCTCTGTCTGCTGAGCTCAGGTGATCCTTCTACCTCAGCCTTCCAAGTAGCTGGAACTACAGGTACATGTCATCATGTCCAGCTAATTTTTTTTCTTTATTGTAGAGAAGAGCTCTTGCCAAGTTGCCCAGGCTGGTGTTGAACCCCTGGTTCAGGCAATCCTCTTACCTCGGCCTCCCAAAGTACTGGAATTACAAGTGTGAGCCACTGTGCCTGGCCCATTTTTATTTTGAAAACACTGTTTATTTCATTTTTTTCTTACCTGTCTAAACCATCTGTTTTATTGTATGTTCTATTAATGTACTTAATACAGTAACATTGCCATATAATTTTACAATTTAAAGAGTACATGCTCTAACATTTTCACAGGAACATGAGACTAAAAGTCATTTGTCTATTAGTGGTTTAAGGCTATAATCAATGTGCCATAATAGAAATCAAGTCAGAATGTTTGGGTCCAGGTAAGTGATCATGCATAAGTCACCTTGCTTCTCTGAGCCTCATTTTTCTCACCCATTCATTAAGTGAGATAGTAATATTACTCACTGTTCAGGCATGTTATGTTGGTCAAATTAAATCATGAATGTGAACGCCTTTACAAACAGTAAAGCACCCCATAAAGGTGAGCAGATTCAGACTAACAAATATGCAGCATCTATGGTACCAACACCGAATCCAAGGTCAGAAAAGGCACAAAATGGATAACTGATTGCTAACTGAAGTAACTGAAGAGCCTTTAAAACATGGCTTCTGGCCGGGCTTGGTGGCTCAGCCTGTAATCCCAGTGCTTTGGGAGGCTGAGTTGAGTGAATTGCCTGAGCCTTGGGTTCGAGACCCGCCTGGGCAACTTGGCAAGACCTCATCTCTACAAGAAATCAAAAATTAGCCGGGCGTGGTAGGATGCTCCTGTAGTATCAGCTACTTGGAAGGCTGAGGCAGAAGGATCGCCGGAGCCCAGCAGGTTGAGGCTGCAGTGGCCAGGAGCGGTCACTGCACTCCAGTCTGGGTGACAGAGTGAGACTCCAACTCAAAAAAACAGAAAAGCCTCCTTAGTCTCTCCCTGGGCACTGGAGGTGGCTACAGTCAAATTCCTTCATTGAGTTGGGGCCTTACGAACAACTGAGGTCATGGGGTCACTGAGGCCTGGAAGCTGGGTCTCAGATTTTATCTTTGTCAACCAAATTTTTTTTTTAATCTCAAATATTCTTGTGGATTACCTGCTCATATTTTTCAGGTCTTTGCTTTAATGTCTCTTGGCGAGCTCTTCTGGACAAGTCATTAGGAGCCCTGGTCTTTGCCTAACACACCTCTAGCATTCCTTGTCTCCTTCTCTGCTTTATTGTTCTCTATAGCACTTATCATCATTGGACATACTATTTATTATTATTATTATTTTGAGTCATAGACTCATTCTGTCACCCAGGTGGGAGTACAGTGACATGATCATGACTCACCATAGCCTCAAATTTCTGGTCTCAGGCAATCATTCCACCTCAGCCTCCCAAGCAGCTAGTACTACAGGCACATGCCACCATGCCCAGCTAATCTTTTGATTCTTTGTAGAGACAAGATCTCGCTATGTTGCCCAGGCTGGTCTCAAACACCTAGACTCAAGCAATCTTCCTGCCTTGGCCTCCCAAAGTGCACTGGGATTACAAGTGTGAGCCACTGCATCTAGTCAATATTTATTACTTAACTTGTTTATTCCTTTAAAAAAATCCGTCTTTTCCTACTGGATTGTGTGAGCACCATGAAAGAAAGATCTCTTATCTCTTTGCTCACTGCTACAACCTCAGTTCTGGGTAGACTTCCTGGCACACAGGTAGCATTCGATGAATATTTGTTTAATCAATAAATGAATGAAATGTAGGTATAGTAGCTTAGGTTCTACCACAAAAAAAACCATAGATTGGGTGACTTGAACAACAGAAATGTACTTTCTCACAGTTCTGGAAGTGGAAAAGATAAAATTTCAGCAGGGTTTGGCTTTTGATGAGGGCTCTCTTTCTGGCTTGCAGATGGCCACCTTCTCACTCTGTACTCTCATGGTCTTTCCTCAGTAAGTGCACTCAGAAAGAGAGAGAGAGATTTTTTTTTAATCAATATTTTTTATTATGATGTTGTGGGGTACAGTTCAGTGTTAGGTATACAATTAAGTTTCATTCAGGCACCCTGTTGATAAGAGGTATTTCCCCGTCCCCAGCCAGATAAAGAGAGATTTTTTTAAGGCCATCGACCCTATCAGATTAGAACCCCATTCTTATTATCTCATTTAATCTTAAGTATTACGTAAAATCCTTGTCTCCAAATGCAACCCCGTTGGGGGTTGGGGCTTCAACATATGAATTTTGAGGAGACACAATTCAGTCCATGCAACAGGATATTGAAGATCACCTACTGAAACCACCCATGCAGATGAGGAAACTGTGGCCCTATAGAATGCTGAGGTGACATCTTATCCACTCACCTCCTGACAAGTCCACACATAAGGGCTACCCATGGTGCCCTGGGATTGATGTGGGACTAAACAACTCCCCCAAACCAGGTTCTCTCCAAAATGCATCACACCCTGTTGCCTCAGTTCTCCTTCCTGCTGAGTCCTCACCTCCAAATTTCAAGATCAAAGACTTTCCTCCCAATTGCCCCAGTGGTCTGGAAGCCCCTGGAAAATGGGCACAGTGGCCCATCCTCAGATGCTGGAAGAACTTGCTGTTTTTCCAGAAATCCATTGCCAATGAATTTACTGAGCCCATCCCAGTGTGCATCTGGGCTGTGCTCCCTGCATGATGACAACAGGCTAGTATGACAGTGCTAATTTTCGTGAAACTGTTAGAGAAAAATTAAGTGCTAACAATGTGTGCGGGACTGACTCCAGGGTGACAAAATTTCCAAGAAGGGAGAAATCAGAGTGAGTGGGAGCAACCTTCATGGATGTTGTGGGATTTACATCAGGTCTGGAAGGATGTGTGGGACCTAGACAAGCAGAGGGGAAGAAGGAGGACTTTGCCACAGTGATAAGAGGTGGGGGTGGTGACGGTACCTTATGAACAAAGGACTGAATCAGGACCAACCCCAGGCGTGGGGCTGGGAGGGTGACAAGAGCTCCCACACTCATGCTGAGATGGGAGAGAAAAGCACTGGGAAATACAATGCCTTCTGCCAAGTGATTTTGTCCTTTCTTCTCCCCTCGACTCACCCCCAGATCGGCCCATGCAGAAAGGCCCAGAGCTTCCCTGGCAGAGTGCGTCAGAAGCTTCCCAAGAATGTCTGCTACTCTTTTCGGAGTGGAACAGGCAACTCCTTGGATTTTCTTACTCTCCTTCCTACCCGGGGTTTTCTTCCATCTGTAGCCAGTTCTGGGGTGGGGGGTGAGGAGCCCCAGCTTACTAACTTGAGCAGAGTCCAAGTTCCTTGGAGTCTGAGGTCCAGGGGGGAAAGGGGTTTGGCCAGCAGGTCCCTTCCTTCTTGGATTTGACAAGAAGTGGGCAGGTCACAGGCAGCTGTGCTGAATATTTGTGTTATGCAAAAGGCCAACTCAGCCCTCCTTCTTGCCAAGGTCAGCAAGCCACATTCCCAGCGGTTTGGGTGTGTGGGTATCCTCTGGACTAACAAGAAAGGTTCCCAGGAGCCCAGGAGCTTGTGCAGACCCCAAGAAGTTAGGGAGCTTCTGTCCCCAGGTCCCCCTTGAAGCTCCTCTCTCAACCCAGGCCATTCATCTTTTTATCACTGAGCAATTTGTTCTTTGATGAACAAGACTCAGGGGACAGTGTGTCCATGGGGACCCAGGCCTAAGCTGAGTTGGGCAGTGAGAGGCTGTGACGAGGACAGGAGCCCCTGGGGAGAGTGAGGGGGCAGAGGGAGCACAGTCATTCACTTGTCCACACAACTTCAGTCAGAGTCCCTCTCACTGCCACCATCAGCCACATCCACATACCCCCTTTCAATGCTGCAGAAGTCACACTAAAATGGACGTGATTTAAAGAGCAGAATGAGTAGCCACAGGATAACTTGAACATTGAATGTGGATGGAAAGCATAGTTTTTCCAGCTCTTTGCTTCGGGTAGCATCAGAGCCAGATAGTTTGGGAATTAAGGATATCTAATGGGAAGATAAACCCCCAATTTGTCATCCAGGCCAGAGTGCAATAGTGTGATCGTAGCTTACTGTAGCCGCAAACTTCTGGGCTCAAACAATCCTCCTCACCTCAGCCTCCAGAGCAGCTAGGACTACAGGTGCATGCCACCACACCCAGCTAATGTAATTTTTTATTTTTATTTTGTGGAGATGGTGTCTCACTATGTTGCCTAGGCTGGCGTGTGGTGGTGTGATCATAGCTCACTGCGGCCTTGAACTCCTGATCTCAAGCAACCCTCCCAGCCTCCCAAAGCACTGGGATGACAGGCATAAGCCACCACATCCAGTCCTCCAATTTTATTTAATATGTATAGGGCAGCTATTTTCTGTCCTTTGGGCTTCCTCTCTACCTACACAGATCCCACGCATCCCTCAGGTCAGCTTTCTAGAAAGCTCTCCTCTATTTCTCATGAACCAGGATGCTCCTATCTCGTGGTTTCCCTAGTAATCATTTGGGTACTGCTGAATGAAACCTCTGGTGGATGCCTTGATGGAAGCTGGATGAGAGGACTCTACCAACCCAAACTTCCTTGAGTCTATGAATGCCCAAACCAATCTCAATTCACTGTGAAGAAAACAGATGAACATAAATACAAAAGAGTGAAAAAGCATGTCAAGGCCTGGCAAGCCAAGCCCCAGAATGAATGATCTGAGAGATCTTCAAAGGTGTTTTCTCTAGGGATTTATTGGAACCAAAGCTCAGGGCCTGCTCCAAGGACCAGCACAGGGCCCCTTCAGCCCCCAGCAAAGTGAAGCAGGGAATCCCTGAGCAGCACGTCTCCACGAGTGGCTGTAAAGAGTGTGACCAGCTGGGTGGGGCCCTAAAAAGCAAGGCCTGGTGCTGAGTTCTTTGTAAGTGAGACCCGGGAGTACCAGTTTAATTAGATTCCTGCCTAGGATGAAGGCTCTCGGCTGCCAGCGCAGGCCTTGAGCCATTGGTCACGGCCCATAAAGGCCACACAGAGTCACAGAGCCTGGGCGGAGCCTTGGTCCCTTGTGAAGAGACCCTCAGAACTCTCCATGGTCCCCACCTGCAACCCTGGCTCCCCAGAATCCCGTCAAAAGTCCCTTCTCTGCAGGTCACATGTGTAATAACACCTGAGAAGGATCCAGACAGCATGTGTCCACTCAGGGGCAGCTCTGTGCCTAACCCAGCCTTCCAAGAAGCCATTCCTGTCACCAGCACCCACCCCTCCCGCCTTGCTCCCAGCTGCAGGGACTGCCATTCAAACTTGCACGTGGCCAAGGCGGCTGCAGGGTTGGCACCAAGACAAAACCAACCTGCCCCATGAGGGCAAGTCGTTTGAGAAGATTTATATCAAACAAACATTTTTAAAACTGTGAAATGCACTATAAACTTTGTACCAGATTTTCTAAAGATGGTGTCGGTGACAGCCAACAGCTGCTCTGCTCCTCAGTGCTCCCCACAGGCTCCAGCAGAGACCACATGAGAAGGTGTGGCTGAGGTTCCAGCACCTCAGAGGCTGCACCCAGAGGAAAAGCACTTGCCTGCCTGCCAGTTTGCATAGTGCGATCCTGAAGCCTCCAAGTATCCCACAGCAGACACCCGAGAAGTCACTTTAGATTCTACCTTTGAAGCTTCACCCCTTCTGTTTACCATTCTGGATCCTGGGAGGTTAGCTAGGGAAGTTGTTTTCCCAGGGAGGGTAGCCCTTTAAGGGATTTGCAGTCATTTACACTTTAGTGTGAATGAGGGACCTAAAACTAGGGAGCCTAGACTGCCAACATTCTGTGGGGAAGGAAAGGGAGAGGATCAGCAGAACCTGGCCTCTGAACTGAACCAAAGGCAAATCCAGTCATTCAAGTCAGGGGACGGTCTGCTCATTCACTGATGACACCCTGGTTTAAGGGTAGGTTGTTGGTGACATATTTCTGGGGTTTGAATCCTAGAACTGCCACTAACTAGCCACTAACTGGCTGGGGCCAGTTATTTAACCACTGTGTGCTTCAATTTCTTCAACTGGAAAAGAGGGAAGCTCTCAGTACTTGCCCCCAGTGCTGCTGTAAGGACTAAATAAGTCAATAAGGGTATAAAGCATTTTGAAAACAGAGTCTGGCACCCGAGCTATAAGTAAGCACCACAGACATGTGGCTACAAGGTTGACTATTCATTATATGAAATTTTCATTGCCAGAAGTGTTTAGAATTTGGGATTTTAAAAAATAATTATGGGAATATTTGCATTATAACAACTGAACATTTCAATTCAAAATTTGAAATATTCCCCCCAAAATTTTGACCCTTTGGGAGGCTGAGGTGGGAGGATTACCTAAGGCCAGGAGTTGGAGACCAGCCTGGGTAACATAGTAAGACCCCTATCTCTAAAAAAAGGTGGTTTTTTTTTTTAATTAGTCAGGTTTGGTGACATGTGCCAGTATACTATCCCAGCTACTCAGGAGGCTGAGGCAGGAGGGTCACCTGAGCCCAGGAGCTTGAGGCTGCTGTGAACTACACTCGCGTCACTGTACTTCAGCTTGGGTGACAGAGTGAGACTGTGGAAAGAAAGAAAGGAAGGAAGGAAGGAAGGAAGGAAGGAAGGAAGGAAGGAAGGAAGGAAGGAAGGGGCAAGGCAGGGGGAGGGGGAGGGGGAAAGAAATGCTCCAAAGAGCATTTCCTTTGAGCATCATGCTGGCACTCAAAGCATTTCAAATTTTGGAACATTTCAGATTTGGGGTTTTTGGATTTGGGATGCTCAACCCGTATTGTTATCTATAAAATGAGGGAGGGAGACCGGACTGCCTTGGTACATACATGTCTGACAACATGTATGGCTCTTTGGGAGATCGTCATTGAGAGTGGCCTCCTGTTCAGAAGGTGAGTCCTCTTTGCTCCCCCAGGAGGACTCCTGCTGTGGAAAGAAGTCCCTGGAAAGGCTGCCCCAGTGGCCCTGAACCCTTCATCTCATGCCTGCAAATCTCCACTCCGCATTTGATTACCAGCTTCCCGTCTCGTATGCAAATGTGGTGCCCACTAATAAATCAACTCCCAACCATTAGGAGCCTGTAATAATCCCTTCACTCAGCCCTTCCAGCCTGTTTCTCAAGCACCTAATTAACTAATAGCTGAGATTTGGGGCTTTGTTCTCCTGGGAGACTCCTCACCAAATCCCTTCCCTGTCTTGCTGATAGAGCCCTGCCCCTTCTTGCTGATAGAATCTCACAGGGTGGATTGGCGTGGCCAGGAGAAGGTCCTGCAGTTAGAATGTGGGAATGTGGAGCCACTCTGCTAATGGAGATGAGTGATAAATAAATACATTCAATTTAATTAACTAAGCAATCTATCATTACTCAGACTTAATGTGCTCCCGTAAGGTCTAATCTTAATGTTACTATTGAGAGAGGTCAATACATCATAATGTTAACCCAGGAGGGAAAATCTCAGCTTGTTTCATCCATCCACTTACATAGTTTCAAAATAGTCATATTCTTCAAGATCTACCCTATTGTTTGCTATTCATCCATCCCACAAAAGTATTTATTGAACACCTACTGCATGCCAGGCACTGAGCTAGTCATGAGAGATATACACATGAGTGGAGAGCTCTAAAGGAGTGTATACACCCTGAGGAAGGACCCCAGGCCTGTGAGAAGTCATTAAAAAATATTAGCCAGGCATGGTGGTGGGCACCTGTGGTCCCAGCTACTTGGGAAACTGAGGCAGGAGGATCACCAGAGCCTGAGAGTTCTGGGTTGTAGTGTGTATGCCAATCACATGTCTGCTCTAAGTTCAGCATCAATATGGTGACTTTCCAGGAACAGAGGACTAGGTTGCCAAAGGAAGGGTGAACTGACCAGGTCAGAGAAAGGAGCAAGTGAAAACTCCTATGCTTTTTGGTAGCAGGACTGAAGCTGTAAATAGCCTCAGTACTCCAGTCTGGGCAACACAGCAAGACCCCATATCACAAAGAGAAGAAAGGGAAGATAGGAAGGAAGGGAAGAAAGAAAGAAGGAGGGAAGGAAGAAAGGAAGGAAGGAAGGCAGGAACAAAGGAAAAAAGAAGGAAAATATTAGAAGGATCATTTTTATTTATTTTTAAGCTTGCCCTGTCATTTCTGTATTTGTATGTCCTTCATGATGACTATGTATAAATACAAAAGTGCATGGTGTTATTTTTAAATAAATAAATGTTAAGATATTGAAGGTTCACATCAAAGCATTTTATCCATGGAGTGCTTAATCAAAAATGCTCAGAGACCACCACTACGAAGCAGCGCTTCTCAGAATGATCTGTGGGAAGTGGGTGAGAGAATTGGCATTTTCTAGAAAAGCTTTTCGAAATACATTTGCCCATCCCTTGGACAAACTGTCAGAATGTTGGAAGAAGAGATGGAAGTCAGTTGTAATTTTTAAAAGCTTCAGTTATTTCCAATACTAACTTTACTTCCTCCTTAATCCCAAGTGAGAATTGCTTGTTCACTGACTTCTTCCAGGAAGCCCTCCTTAACTCCCTTCCCCTGCCTGCACTGTAAATATCCTGGAGTCACCAGTAGCCCATGGGGTCTAATTCACATAAATCAGAACTTAGCTGTAACCAGCTGCATTATTCAGTACAGTCATGTACCACAAAACGATGTTTCCATCAATGCCAGATCGCATATATGCTGGTGGTCTCATAAGATTACAATACCATATTGTTTCTGTTCCTTTTCTATGCTGAGACATGTTTAAACACACAAATACACAGACACTTACCATTGTATTATAGTTGCCTAGAGTATTCAGTACAGTAGCGTGCCATCGTAGCAGTAGGCCTAGGTGTGTAGTAGGCTATGCCATCTAGATTTGTGTAAGTTCACTCTGTGATGTTCACCCCATGACAAAATTACTTAACTATGCATTTTTCAGAATATGTCTCTGTTGCTAAGTGACACATGACTATTTTTAAATTGTATTTAATTTTAATTTTATTTTTTGAGTTGGAGTCTCACTCCATTGCCCAGGCTGGAGTGCAGTGGCACGCTCACGGCCACCCTACTGGGTTCTGGTGATCCTTCCACCTCAGCTTTCCAAGTAGCTGGAACTATAGGTGCACACTACCACATCCGGCTAATTTTTTATTTATTGTAGAGACGAGGTCTCTCCAAGTTTCCAGGGCTGGTCTCGAACCTGCGGGCTCAGGCAATCCACTCGCCTCGGCCTCCCAAAGTGCTGGGATTACAGGCTGAGCTACCGAGCCCAGCCTTGACTATATTTTATAGAAAACTGATATCTCAATTAGATTAGAAGCTCCTTGGGGACAGATTTTTTCCTTTCCCTCCTCTGCACCTGGATAGATACAGACCAGGGAGAGTTGATGCTCCTCCTGTGTCCAGATCTGTGAGGAGGCTCACTGGAATTCTTAGCCTGGTGCCTCTTTTCAGAAGGGTGGGAGAAAAGCCAAACTAGGGAGAGGACCTGGGTGCTGGCCTCCACACGTCACCTGCGGTAGACATCGTTAAGTTACTCCCCTCATTGGGCATAGCTTCCCAACCTTGTCTTTTGGGAGAGGGATTTCTGGGACTTTGTCATTGTGAAAGTGCCCATAGTCTCACCTCTTCAGGCAAGACAAAAAGAGCTGGGTTGGTCACCACCCTTTCTTCCAACTTCCAGCACCTTTCCCTCTGCTTCACTGACACTCATTGCCCTCCTAGTGCCTCTTGTCCCAGAGGAATTTACACTAAAGAAATCATAGCCTTAGCCTACCCCTGAGGACTGATTTAGGAAGGGGAGGAGCTAGGGAGGGGCAGAGGGATACTGTGAAGTAAACCCTTAAACTAGACGTGTCAGCGAGGAAGCCCCAGAGCCCACTCTGCCTGTTAGGTCATACCGCCTCCCACGACTTCTGCTCGGGAGCATCTGTAATTGCTACTCTTTGCTGAGGATGGTCTATAACTGGACCAGAGCTGGCACCTGACTTGGGTAACCTGCCCATGGACTGGCTGGCAACACTTGGCCTGGAATGAAGACTTCTGCCCACTTGACCAGCTCCCTCCACGTTTGGCATGGGCAAAAAGACAAAGTTGGGAAGCTAGTCAGAAGCGAGACACACCAAGAGAAGCAAGCCTGCCAGGATGGGACACCACAGGGCCCAAGAGAGCTCGGGGCAGGGAAGACAGTTCCTAGAGCCACCTGGACAACTAACAACTCTGATTTCAGCGCTAGAGCACCACAGGTTCCCTGTTCTCCAGGTGGTCTAAGAAAACATAGGTTCTTGCCAATGACAGAGCCAAGCAAAGACACCGACTGTTCCCAGACAGAGCCTCCAGATACGGAATGTGGGGCAGACACGTAGACAAGGCCACCTCAGCTCCTGTCAACTCAAAGCAGCCAATGTAGCCTGCTCCAGCCCCCAAAGGAAGTCAAGTGTTTGTCTCCGTGGTCTTCATGGTGATCTAGACAACAGAACTACCTGGGGTCCAGCAAACCATGAGCGCTCCTCTGTGAAAAATGGGTGGCCCCTCAGAGAGGACCCTGCAGAAGGCATGGCAGGAAGCTGTGATTCTACTGAGGAAGTCACCATTCCTCTACTAGAACTGTGGTCAGGCTTGAGGCTTAACTGTCTATGCCCATTTCAGCCTCACACTGAGTTGTGACCCTTTCCATTTTAGATGTTCCCCAAAGTGAGATTTTTCCCCAGGGGAAAGTACTAATTCAGGGAAAGAGACAATGAGATTCCCATTTCCAGTTTCTTGCCCCTCGGGGGGTGTCCGAGACCCAGCCCTCCCTGGAGGTGGCCCCAAAGCTGGGTAAGCTTCCTTCTGAGGCAGCCTGGATCCTGGAAACCAGCATTCCTAGAAGAGGACGCTAGCTCTGCCTGCTTGAGGCCTGGGAAGACAGTTCCTAGAGCCACCTGGACAACTAACAACTCTCTGATTCCAGCCTCTTTAGGTTTCTCTGGTGAAGCAGTGGTCTGCTCTAAGTAAGGGGACCAGATGCTGAAAGGGGTTCTTCGGTTACCCAGAGTTATGGCCAGGACTCAGGGTGAAGGCAAAAACGGCGAACCATGGTGAGAGCCTCACATTCTATGTTCAGAGAGCTGCCAAGCAGGTCACACAGGGCAAGCCAAGAGGAGCCAGCCCCAGCCTGCTGAACCAACCCAGCCCCAAAAAGGGGAAATCGAGGACAGGAGGGAGGGTCCCCCATCCTAAGAACACTGCAATGATCATGAGGGGTGTCCCTGCCTCAGAGAGGAGTGAGGGCAACTCCAAGAGAACCACTAGTAAAGACACCTGAAAGAAGGAAGGACTGACCCCTCATCCGCCCCATTAGATAATAACTGAGCTGCAGAAGTCATTGGAATGGAGGGTGATGGGAAATTCTTCAAAGGACATTCTGAAAGACCGGAAGAAGCATGGTGCATGGTGTTTCAGTCCCCCCTCCCCAACATATGAGGCCCAGAAAGGTGGTGCTTGACATATTTTCCTTGATGTTTGGAAAATTGTAAGCAGAGATACATGTTAGTTTCCTAGGGCTGCCATAATAAAGCACCACAGGTCAGGCACCTTAAAATAACAGCAATTTATTGTCTGTCAGTTCTGAAAGCTGGAAGTCTAAATCAAGGTGTTGCAGGGCCACGCTCCCCATGGAACCTGTAGGGGTCCTTCCTTGCCTCTTCCTGGCATCATGTGGTTTGCCAGCCAGCTGTGAGTTCTGTGGTTTGTAGATGAGTCACTGCCATCCCTGTATCCATCATCACATAGCCGCTTGTTCCTGTGTGTCTCTGCGTCTCTTCTTATAAGGACGCCAATCTAGTTGGATCAAGGACCGCCCTACTCCAAGTAACCTCCTCTTAACTGATTATATATATCTGCTATGACCCTATTTCCAAATAAGGTAACGGGGAGACAGGACTCTAACATATCATTTGGGGGACACAGCTCAAACCCTAACAGATACTGATGCCTGTTTCTATACTAGAGATGTCTGAAAGTGAGGGGGTCACTGAGCATCTAGAAAGAAGATGGTGTAATACCCACCCTACTCCAGTTCTCTATGAAGAGGACCCCAGGGGCCAGGCACGGTGGCTCCTGCCTGTAATCCTAGCGCTTTGGGAGGCAGATACAAGAGGATCACTTGAACCCAGGACGAGTTGGAGACTGGTGAGCTGTGATCACTGCACTGCATCCTGGGCAACAAAAGTGAGACCTTGACTCAAAACAAAAAAGGACCCCAGGGAGTGTGTGATTAGCAAAGAAACAAGAACCAGGCTCCAGAGCAGCCTCATAACTGGGTAGTAAGACACCCCAACTTAAAGGGGGCATGTACTTAAAGGGAGACTACTGCGAACACCAAGGGGATTCCATCCCTTGGAGGAAGCTGAGGTGAAGTTGAACACTGTTCCCAAGAAAGCCAGGCCCAGAACCCTCTCCACACTGACACGGGTTGGTCAGGTAAGGAAACCCCTGCCTCTAGCCCTCCTTCCTGACTCCCAGCCCCTTCTAGGAGAGAAAAGGAGGAAGAGTCTCAGAAGCAGATTACACCATCCTCCTGCTCTCCAAGCAGCTGGGGCCAAAGCTCTTGCCAGCCAGGAGGGAGGAGACAAGCACCGCATTGTGCTTAAGGCTGGGGTTTTGAAAAGTGAACAGAACCTGGTCTTAAATGTTGGAATGAGACTGTGCAAATGACCAAAAGTGACAGGAGTGTTGTGGCACCCATCCAGGGAGACAGAGGGTCTAAACCGTGTAAATCAAAACTGCGATTGGGGAAAAAAATCACGCTATTTCAAACTCGCATTCCACCAGCTGGAGGCTCCTTCATTGACCTATTGCAGTGAGTTTCTCTGAGCCTGATTGGTAAAACTGTCACATGCGGGCTGCTGCCTCCACCAGATAGGCCGTGCCCCTTGTCATGCGTGTGGGACCTGAGCTGAGACAGCTGTCTTCCTGCAGCAGTGACTTGCCCAGTTGAGAACAGGTCCCAGCCCTCATCACTCCAAAGCCAGACACCGAGCTACACAGGCTGCAGCACAATGAGGTCTTTGTCACTTCCGTCCTCAGAGGATCTCAACATCCTTCCCCTCAGATTGCAAGTGTCAGAAATAGGGGAATTTTCTCCAAGGAGGAAAGGCTAAGTGAGGGTTGTCAGGCTACCAAGAAGCCAGCTCCCCATGTATCTCCCAGATCCAGGCCTTTTAGAGTGAGAGACCAGGAAGAAAAATGCCATGGGCACTTGACTTTTTGAGCTTGTTACCGCCCCAGGGTGAGGCATGAAGAGAGCATTTTGATAACTGCTGAGCTTGGAAATGTGTTAGAAAAGAAGTAGGAGCTGCTCACTCATGGGTACTAGTCAACAACAGCAAAATAAAAATGGGTCAAATGATTCAGCTAGAATCAATTCACCAAATATCTACAGAAACACCACTGCATGTATGGAATAGTGTTGGGCACAGCTCAGAAGAGAAAGATGAGTAGAGCAGTCTGTTTTGTCTGTTTGTTTATTGAGTCAGTCTCATTCTGTCGCCCAAGCTGGAGTGCAGTGGCACGCTCATGGCCACTGCAACCTTGACTTGCTGGGCTCAGGTGATTCTACCACTTCAGCCTTCCAAGTAGCTGGAACTACAGGCATGCGCCATCATGCCCAGCTAATTTTTGGTTCATTGGAGAGACAAGGTCTCACCCAGTTTCCCAGCTGGTCTCAAACCCCTGGGCTCAGGCAATCATTCTCTTGCCTCCACCTCCCAAAGTGCTAGGATTACAGGCATGGGCCACTGCATCCAGCCCAGGATCTGTTTTAAAATGTACCTGGGATTTATTCACGTAGGGTGACACCAACAGAGCAGGACACAACTGCCATTCAAAAGATACTTTACAGGCCAGGAGCGGAGGCTCATGCTTGTAATTCCTGCACTTCGGGAGGCCCAGGTGAGAGGATTTCAAAACCAGCCTAGGAAACACAGCAAGACCTTGTTTCTACAAAAAAAAGAAAGAAAGAAAAATTAGCCAGGCTTGATGGCATGTGTAGTCACAGTTACTCAGAAGGCTGAGTTTGGAGGATTTCTTGAGCCCAGGAGTTTGAGGCTTTAGTGAACCATGATGGTGCCACTGTACTCCAGCCTGGGAAACAGAATGAGACCCTGACTCAAAAAACAAGCAAACAAAACACAAAAGATAATTTGCTACTCATGATTCCCACGATGAAAGGGCTTGGTGACCTCATCAACTAGGGATACATAGAAAGTACCTGGGTCGATTAGGAGGAAGCCTGGACAACAGCCTTTGCTGTAGTTATCTCAGAAAGGAACGGGTGAGACAGGGCAAGCAGCTGAACAGGTTTAGGAGTGGATTATTTAAATAATTGAGGCATGCTCTGGGGCATAGAAGTAGTAGTCTAGTACCTGGCCTTGAGGTGATTTAGGGCAGGGGATATCGTTCTGAACTTTGGGATCCTGTGGGGGTATGGGCTTGGGGTTGGTTGGTTTACATATCAAAGATGAGCTTGCAGAAAAACTATGTGTTATCTCTAGGAATTAACTAACCCTGGGAGGAGCCGTCCTTCCTGGGCATCAATGTCAAAGCATCAGAAAATATAGAAAATAAGGGACATTGCTAATACAAGGTCTCTGCTCTCAAGCTTGAAATTCTAGAGGAAGGACCTAGAACATGTCCACATGTAACTATAAAACAAGACAGGATATAATATGTACCATAAAAGATAAAAATGCTTTGCGTGGGATTTTCAAAGGAAGGAGAAATTATCTGGTTGGGGCAATCGGGAAACGTGGACAATGAGTAACCATAATAATTTATTTTTAAAAATCCTACATGTGGCCAGGCGTGGTGGCTAACGCCTATAATCCCAGCACTTTGGGAGGCCAAGGTGAGAGGATTGCCTGAGCCCACGGGTTCGAGACCAGCCCAGGCAACTTGGTAAGGCCTCATCTCTGCAATAAATCAGAAAATTAGCCAGGCGTGGTGGCACACACCTGTAGTTCCAGCTACTTGGAAGGGTGAAGCGAAAGGATCGCCAGAGCCCAGCAGGTCAAGGCTGCGGTGACCATGAGCGTACCACTGCACTCCAGCCTGGGCGACAGAGTGAGACTCCAACTCAAAAAAAAAAAAGTCCTACATGTGCATGATTTTTAAAAAATTCAAAACAACAACAAGGGTCAAACTAAGAAAGACAAATCTATAGTGATGAAGAAAGGATAGCCAGGCTCGGTGGCTCAGCCTGTAATCCCGCGCCTTTGGGAGGCTGAGGTGATAGATTGCCTGAGCCCACGGGTTCGAGACCCACCTGGGCAACTTGGCAAACCCTCATCTCTACAATAAATTAAAAAAAAAAATTAGCCGGGCGTGGTGGTGCACACCTCTAGTTCCAGCTACTTGGAAGGCTTAGGCGAAAGATTCGCCGGAGCCCAGCAGGTCAAGGCTGCGGTGGCTGGGAGTTGCCATTGAACTCCAGTCTGGGTGACAGAGTGAGACTCCAACTCAAAAAAAAAAGATTAAAAAAAAAATTTTTTAAAAAAAGATTTAAGAAAGGATAAGTGGTTGCTGGGGTTGAGTATTGGGAGGAGGATGGGAACACACAGGAATAGTACAAGGGAGTTTGGGGGGTTTGGGGACTGTGTGGTATCGTAATCATAGTGACAGTTATACACATTTTACACATGGTAAAAGTTGTAGTACTGTATACAAACAGGAAAAAAGTCAACTTTACTGTATAATAATTTTTTAAATTTGAGAGAAAAAAAATGGAGTGAAAAGTAGCTTCCTATCCAGGACTCCAGTTTCCAATTCCCTTCTTCCAAGGCAACCACTTTGATATCCTTCTGCAGACTTATGCATTTCACAAACAAAAATGTGTGTCCATTTTTAAATGCTTTAAAAAAGCAGCATACTAGCTGGGCATGGTGGCTCACATCTGTAATTCCAGCACTTTGGAAGGCGGAGGCAAGAGGATTGCCTGAGTTCAGGGGTTCAAGATCAGCCTGGGCAACTTGGCACAACCTGATCTCTACAATAAATTTAAAATTGGCTGGGTGTGGTGTGCACCTGTAGTTCCACTTTGGTGGAACTTGGGAGGCTGAGGCAGAAAGATCAGCAAGCTACAGGACCAGTCCAAAATCAAGAGGTATTAAGATTCTATCTCCTAATTTTAAAACTTCAAATCATCTTGCCAAGGGGAATGGATATTGGAGGAAGGAACAATTGTGGTCATTTTTAGGTCTACAACAAATAAAAATCTCTACAAATAGAGTCTGGCTAAAACAAAACAAAAACAATACAGACAAAGAAAATATATAGTGAAATTCTATGCAATATTTTATTTTATTTATTATTACTATTATTTTGAGTTGGAGTCACTCTGTTGACCAGACTGGAGCACAGTGGCATGCTCCCAGCCACCACAGCCTTGACCTACTGGGCTCCAGTGATCCTTCCACCTCAACCTTCCAAGTAGCCGGAACTACAGGCATGTACTACCACACCTGGCTAATTTTTGATTTATTGTAGAGATAAGGTCTCGCCAAGTTGTCCAGGCAGATCTCGAACCCACAGGCTCAGGGAATTCACTTGCCTCGGCCTCTCAAAGTGCTGGGATTATAGGCTGAGCAACAGAGTTTGGCCTCTATGCAGTATTTTAAAAGATTAAGGCAAATCTTCTGGTATTGATATAAAAAGTTCTTCAAGACTTATTGTTAAATTTTTAAAAAGCAGGGTGCATCACTGTTTTTATAGCATGCTACTATTTTTTTTTGAGTTGGAGTCTCACTCTGTCTCCCATACTATGGCTACCACAGCCTTGACCTGCTGGGCGCAGTGGCTCACGCCCATAATCCCAGCACTTTGGGAGGCTGAAGTGAGAGGATTTCCTGAGCCCATGAGTTTGAGACCAGCCTGGGCAACTTGACAAGACTTCATCTCTACAATAAATCAAAACATTAGCCAGGCATGGTGGCACGTGCCTATAGTTCCAGCTACTTATAAGGCTGAGGCATACAATTGCCTGAGCCAGCCGGGCTCGGTGGCTCAGCCTGTAATCCTGTGCTTTGGTAGGCCGAGGTGAGTGGATTGCGCCTGTGGGTTCAAGACCCACCTGGGCAACTTGGCAAGACCTCATCTCTACAATAAATCCAAAAAAAAGTTAGCCGGGCATGGTAGCGCACAACTGTAGTTCCAGCTACTTGGAAGGCTGATGCGGAAGGATCGCTGGAGCCCAGCAGGTCAAGACTGCGGTGGGCGGCAGCGGCCACTGCACTCCAGTCTGGGCAACAGAGTGAGACTTCAACTCAAAAAAAAAAAATTGCTTGAGCCCAGCAGGTTGTGGCTGCGGTGGCCATGAGCGTGCCTCTGCACTCCAGCCTGGGCAACAGAGGGAGATTCCAACTCAAAACAAAAACAAAAAAGCCCCGAAGCCACTAAATTCAGAATGATTCATTACACAGAGGCAGGTAACTGATACCTTTGTTGTTTCTTATGTTTTGTCATTACAAACAATGCCCTGATTAATATTCTTGCACATATATCTTTGCATGCCTGAGCTGGTCTCTCATTCCTAGAAGAAATATTGCTGCATCAGAGCATGTGTAATTTTGATAAATGTTGCCGATTGGCTTCCATAGAGCTCAAACCAATTTATGCTCTCACCAGCAATAGACTAGGGTGTCTATTTCCTCACACCTTTTCCAAAACCAAACATCACATTTTGTTTCTTTGCCAATCTCACAGGACCTCAATGGATTTTAAATTTGCATTTCTTTTACCAGTGCCATTGAGTATTTTCTCATATAATTTTAAAAGCCACTAAGATGTCCTTTTCTGTGAATTATCTGTGCATGCCCCTTATCTATGCTGTGTTGAGGTTCTTATTATTTTGTAGGGTTAAGAAAACTAGCCCTCTCTGCTACTTATGTTGTAAATATTCTGTTTGTTGTTTGGATTTTGGCCTGGTGGGTAGTATTTAGTATTTTTGGCCACATAGAAAGTGTTAGCCTTTATGTAGTCAAATGTATCAATCTTCCGGCAGAAGGATCGCCGGAACCCAGCAGGTCGAGGCTGTGGTGGCCGGGAGTGGCCACTGCACTCCAATCTGGGCGACTGAGTGAGACTCCAACTCAAAAAAAAAAAAAAAGTTTTAAATTCTGAGTCCTCAACCAGTGGAACTCTGTGGAAACCCTGTAAGACTTGAGACCAGGGTGTGTCCTCCCAGTGGGATTTTGTGTTAGCTCCTGCCAGTCTCTCCAGGCTGCCAGTGTCATCAGCCTCAGGACACTTTAATGTTAATGTTCTAGCTTGAGGATTCCTGGACCACCCAGACAGGATAAATCAGAACCAAACTCAGCCAAGGTACAGACTGTGACTACAAATTCTCAAGGGGTCCTTTTTCCCATCCAGACCCAAGTCACAGCAACAAGCATCTTAGCTGGCTCCTTCTGCTGGTGAGTATGTTTTAGTCCATTAGTTTTCTGTACATGTAGCTCACAAATGATCAGCTTGAAGCAAGGACCTCAGTTCCAACCCCTCTGCCTGAAGCAAGCCTAAGGTTGTGTCTCTGGAAAGGGTCCAACCCAGTCCCAAATCGTGCTCCTACCAGGGCTGCCATAGTCTCTGATCACATATGTATTAGTCTGGTTTTCAGTTCTCTCTTTAATTTTGGACCTGGAGATTTATTTTACTTTTTTTTTACAAGCTCAATTATATGTTTCAAGGGATATTTGTTATATCATATTTAGGATTTCTAGATGTTTTGTAGCAGATGAGTTCTCAAATTGTATTTTCACCATATTGACAAATTAAAGTCCAATCCTCACCGGGCAGTGACTCATGCCTGTAATGCCAACACTTTGAGAGGCTGAGATGGTAGGATCGCATGAGGCTAGGAGTTCAAGACCAGCCTTGGCAACATTGCAAGACTTTGTCTCTACAAAAAATGTTTAAAACTAGCCGAGTGTAGTGGTGTGTGCCTGTAGTCCCAGCTACTCATGGGGATAAGGTAAGAGGATTTCTTGAGCCCAGGAGGTTGAGGCTATAGTGAGCTGTGATCATGCCACTGCACTCCAGCCTGGGTGACAGACTGAGATCCCATTTAGAATAAGTAAATAAAGTCTCATGTACTTCATAAATGTAGCTTCCTCATAGTTTGTTCAGACACATCATAACTTCATATTATTGCCTCTCTGGACAACGTATCAGCCTCAGCTCCTTCCTGTGGAATACCCGGCCTCTCCATTTTGAAAACTCAAATCCTAGGAATAAGCACTTGATTGGACCAGCTCACCCTGTCTGGGCAGAGCTCTTCACCCTAAGACTCCCATAGGCAACAGGCAGCCAAGCTGGGGGCTTTTGAGTTGCAGCTGAAGCATTAGTGGGTCTCACAGCATAGAACACTGTGGCTAATGCTACCTCCAGCAGGATCATTTCTTCAGAAGGGCCTGTGGACACAGAGGGCACTGCCAGAGACTGTCCTCATCTCAGCACCACAGAGCAACATACTCACCAAACCCTGCATAGCATTTTACCCATGAACATATGAACAAAGGAACAAACAGTGAGTTGAACAGCCTGTAGCCAATTGCAATGGTTTATACGGGTTTCAGTTTGAAAGGCAGTCTCTAATGAACTGCTTGGTCAACATTTTTGTTGATGATTTAGACACAGAGATCAAAGCCAGTTTATAAATTTGGTGCATGAAACAAGTTGAAAGGGACAGATAACACATTCCAGAAATGAGGTTCAAATGGTTTCGGCTGATTAGAATAAACAAGATTAAATTTAATAAGGATTAGGTAAAGCCCTGAAGTTGGGTCCAAAATTCCAGTGGGGAAGCACACAATTGCTGTGCCCTGACCTGGCAGCAATTCATGGACCAAGGACCTGGGGGCTTTAGTGACCGTCATTTTAACCTGGCCCTGACTCGTCCTGCTCAATCCTGCCCAAATCCTCCCGGCCCTGGTGAAGCACACAGGGCTCACAGAAAAAGAACTCCGCAGGGGCCACCCTGCCTTGGTGGGCTTGGATCCCAAATTATCTCATCTCATCTGCCTCACACTAAGTACCACCTCTGCCCATTCGCTTCTGTGTCCCAACATAGCTCCTCTAATTGTATGCACTATTTGGCTTTCTGTTTCCTTTTTCATCTCTCTGCTCCTTAGTCATCTTACTTACCTTCTGCAATTCATAGTAGGAACTTCGGAAGAGACGAAGGACGCGATTTCTTCTGCAGAAGAGACCATGGGAAACCTAACAGGGATCTTCAAATGAAAGTGGGGGGCAACAGGTCCTGCGTTGCTTTAGCCAGCAGTATCAGAACCATAGGGGAGAGAGTCAGAAGGTCCAGATGTCGGCTTAATACAAGCCACTTATTGTCTCAATTAATATGTATGGAGGCCCAGTGCAGTGACTCACGCCTGAAATCCCAGCACTTTGGGAGGCCGAGGTGAGAAGATTGCCTGAGCCCATGGGTTCGAGACCAGCCTGGGCAACTTGGTGAGCCCTCATCGCTACAATAAATCAAGAAAAATTAGCTGGACAAGCCTGTAGTGGAAGTGGAAGGATCGCCTGAACCCAGCAGGTCGAGGCTGCAGTGACCGTGAGCATGCCACTGCACTCCGGCCTAGGCAACAGAGTGAGGCTCCAACTCAAAAAAAAGTATGGCCGGGTGCAGTGGCTCATGCTTGTAATCCCAGCAATTCGGGAGGCCAAGGCAGGAGGATAGTTTGAACACAGGAGTTCAACAGACCAGCCTGGGCAACATAGTGAGACCTCGTCCCTAATCAATAAAAATAAAAAATATATATGTATGAGCATTTACTGTCAGCAAGGTGAGAGGTGCTTTGGACCATCCAAACAAAGAACTTGTCAACACACAGAATGCATTCCATCGAGCTGCAGTGTTGAAGGGGACCTCAACCTGCTACTGGGAATGCTGCAGAGTTGACTACTATATTGGGTAAGGGGGCTAGATTTACTCAGTGGCAAAATACTGATTTTGTAATGCCATGTCCACGTCAAGCCTTCTTTCCCAGAAAGGCATTGAAAAAACAAATCCTTCTGGATACAAGGGAAACGAGTTGTAGTTCCAAAGGGGTCAGAATGACCTGTAAAAACATCTGCAAATACTTCCCTACCTGGCCCTTTAAGTTAGCCCAGCCCAGTCCCAGCTGCACCTGCACACGATAAAGCCTAGCTGAAAATAGTCATGGTGTGCAGGGCGATTTCCCAGAAACTCCTTTCTCTGATTCGGCTCAGATTCCATCTTACCTTCCTCCAGTCTCAGGGCTCTGACTTCATCTCGGCTATTTGAACCTTGGCTTCACTTATCCTGTAGACCAGAGAGGTTTTCAAACAGGAGCGAACATCTGAATCACCTAGGGGACTCGTTAAACACAGGTTGCTGGTCCCTGTCCCCAGAGTTTCTTATGAAGTGGGTCTGGGATGGACCCAAGAATTTGCATCTCTATTGAGTTCCTAGGTAAGACTGATGCTGCAGCTCTGGGAACCACACCTTGGGAACCACTGCTCTAAGCTGGGGACAGCTGTCCCCCTGCAAGAGCCTCCAGTCTGACTCAGCCCCACAGAATCCTGCCTCTGTCTTCTAAGCTATTGTAGCCCCAGCCATCCCTCTAGTGCCCAGAGAGAACTTTGGATGTTACCTGTGAAAGGATGCTTCAAATTTCCCACACCTTATTCCCGAAATCCAGGGTTTCTTGAGCTATTAATATACAAGTGCCTCAGAAGATATCTTGCTATGGTTTTATTAAGGTCATTAATTTAAAATCTTCCAATGAGGAATGGTGTTTCCTCATTGAGAGTCAACATATTAAAAAAAAAAAACAAATTCCCTCAAATCTTTCTAAATCACATGAGACCCAGCTGGTAGCCTCAGAGCTACAGAGCCTGAGCTGCTGGGAAATGATTGGGGTCAAATATGAACAGCCAGCTTGAACATAGCTCTTATTCTGTGCCAAGCTCTGTCATAAACACTTTTTATATATTTATTATTTCATTCCCTATAACAAACCTATAAGGAAGACTTTGTTATTATCTTCATTTCACTGATAAGAAAACTGGGGCACAGGGAGGTCAGGTAACTAGCTTGAAGACACACAGCTAGAACATGATAGAGCCAAGACCAAGCCCTGAAGTGGAATTCCCAAGTCTGTGCACTCCCACTGTGCTGCCTGGCCTGGGGTGACTTACACAGGCTCTGAAATACGTGCTCTGGTTTCAACCTCCCTTTTCTGCTGAATTATTTACTTCTCCAGGTTGAGATTCAATTCTCAGGGACCTGAAGTCTTCCACCCTTTCCTTGCCATCCTCATTCACCTTGAAAGAGACTTGTTGCCTTGTCTAAGAACTTAATTTCAAGTACAGCAAGCAGAGAAATTTGGGGAGCTACTGGGGAGGGCACAAAACCATACCGGGCACACTCAGCTGGCCATGGTGGTACACCTGACCTTAATTAGGTCCTGACTGATTTTTTTTTTTCTTTTTGAGTTGGAGTCTCACTCTGTCGCCCAGACTGGAGTGCAGTGGCTGCTCCCGGCCACTGCAGCCTTGACCTGCTGGGCTCCGGCGATCCTTCCGCCTCAGCCTTTCAAGTAGCCGGAATTACAGGCATGCGCTACCACGCCCAGCTGATTTTTTTATTTATTGTAGAGATGAGGTCTCACTGCCCAGGCAGGTCTCGAACCCGCGGGCTCAGGCACTGACTGATTTTCAATGAATTAGTGGAGGTGGGGTTGCTGGGAGCTGAGCCCCTAGGGACTTTCCATTAAGTAGTAGGCCTTCCTGGAAGTCAGGGTAGGTCTGGGCCACTTCTAAGTTTCAAGGATATCTCCAAAAGAGGTTCATTATATATGTTTACATTAAGCAAACACACACTTAACCCCCCCTCAAATAAGCATACTGAACAATATACAGTTGACCCCTAAACCACTTGGAGATTAGGGGCACTGACACCACCCCACATCTGAAAATTCACATACAACTTTTGACTCCCCAAAAACTTAACTACTTATAGCCTTAGATAGGTCATAGGAAGGTTGACCGGAAGGCTTATCAGTAAAAGTTAACACACATCTTGTATGTTATACTTGTTTTGTTTTGTTTTATTTTCAGAGTCAGAGTCTCACTCTGTTGCCCAGGCTGGAGTACAGTGGCACACTCACAGCTACTACAGCCTCGACCTGTGGAACTCAGGTGATGAAGAAAGTCTTCCGTGTCTTTTGGACAGCAGATGCCTGTCTGTGAGATGCATCTGCAGAGAACACCCGCAATCCAGCGCTGAGGTCCCACACCTGGCCTAGTGGCCGTCCCTCCCATCTTACCTTGCTGGAAGGGCTCAGGTCACTGGGGACCTGGGCTGAGGCTCCAACGGTAGACAGACTTCATCTGCAGTGTCTCCAAGTCCAGCCCAGCCTGCCCCAGGACTGCCTACTGACTAGATTCCTCTCTTGAACCTTCTCTCTTCCTAAGCCCCATTTCTTCAAGCATCGCTCACTGCTGCCTGAAAACTGAAAATTCATAATGTTCTGGCCCGTCTATCAAAATTTTAATGGGAATCTAGCGGTTCTCTTACTCCTAAAAATCCCTCACCTCATAACCCGGAGCATATCCCTAAAACCTCTATATTATTTCCACTCTGGTTGTGAAATGTAATCAAATACATCGAGGCCTTGACAGTCTCTTCTTTACTAACAGAAGGGATGCTGTTTTGTTTTGAGTTTACCCATCTATCCGGTAAGGAGGGCTGTAGTGCCACATAGATGCTCTTCCCACCCAATAGTTGCTTACAAGACAACCATGGCAGCAGCACTGTACCGCATGGGCTCTATTTGGCTGCTGGGCCAAAGGCTAAACTTTCCCCAGGAAGGTGCATCTCAACATCCCTCTAGGGCAAGCAAGTAAAATACATGATGTCCAGTTAAATTTGAATTTCACATAAGCATCAAATATGTTTTTAGTATATCCCATACAATTTGGGGGATACACTTACACTTAAAAATTATTAGTCGTTTATCTGAAATTCAAATGTAACTGGAAGTGTTGTATTTTTATTTGCTAAATTTGGTAATGTTAAATGTATATCAAATAATCTAGTAAAATAAGAGTTCTGTGACAATATTACTAATAAGTACAAGCATCTAACTCACCCAGCTAAACTCATGTGCCTGCTGCTTGCCTGGGAAACAGCAGGTGTCTGATTAATGATCTCAGCTGATCCAGTGTCCAGTGGAGTAGAAGTCATTCTCTAAAAGGGCATTGTAACGGTATTCAAAAAAAAAAAAAAAAAAGATGGGCCAGGAGTGGTGGCTCACACCTCTAATGCCAGAACTATAGGAGGCCAAGGTAGAAGGATTGCTTGAGCCCAGGAGCTCGAGACCAGCCTGGGCAGCATACTAAGACCTTGTCTTTATAAAAACTAAAATTAAAATTAAAAAATTTAGCTGGACATTGTGGCCTCTAATAATTCTTTTTTTGTTTTTGTTTTTTTTTTAGTTGGAGTCTCATTCTGTCACCCAGACTGGAGTGCAGTGGCCGCTCCCAGCCACCACAGCCTCGACCTGCTGGGCTCCTGCGATCCTTCCGCCTCAGCCTTCCAAGTAGCTGGAACTACAGGCGCGTGCTACCATGACCGGCTAATTTTTTTGATTCATTGTAGAGATGAGGTCTCGCCAAGTTGCCCAGGCGGGTCTCGAACCTGTGGGCTCAGGCAATCCACTCACCTCAGCCTCCCAAAGCACGGGATTACAGGTTGAGCCACCGAGCCCGGCTTCTAATAATGCTTGAGAGGCTGCAGTGGAAGGATCACCTGAGCCCAGCAATTAGAGGCTGTAGTGAGCCATGATTGTGCTTACTGCACTCCAGCCTGGTCGACAGAGTGAGAACTCAACACAAAAAAAAAAGAAAAAGAAAGAGAAAAAAAAAATTTACACATCCCAAAGTTAACAAGGTCTACCATAGTTGCCAAATACCCTTTATCAGAAGGATGCAGGGTGGATGAAGAGAAAAATTTTAGAATATGAAAATTGAGATTGGTAGAGATAAATTTCTCCTTTATCACAGTTTTTTCAAAGGCACATTCCTAAAAAGAAAAGGGTGATTCAGGAGACGTAGGTCTTTGCCCTACTCCAGGACCTGTCACTGCAGGATTGGAAGTAAGACCTTAACAGCAACTAACAGCAGCCTCCACCCCATCCCCTAGTGTCTCAGTTTCACCACAGATGCAAAACTGAAGCTTCCTCTGGATATGGAGATCATCTTAAGTCCCCAGAAGAAAAGTGTGGGATATAGTCAAGGAAGTCGACTACCATTTAAGTACCATTCACAGTTAGGTAGCTCTGCCCCTGATCAAGAGGGAAGAAAATAGCCTCATTAAAAAACATTTTCAATAAAAAAATTTTCATCAGAAACATTCACAAGAGGATTTTTGTCAAATGACGCAATAATTATATGGCAGTAATAACCATACTTTTGAAAGTCAGTGCTGATTACCAGGTGTATTTAAAATGGCCTTGGGGAAATCTCTGTGCAAATAATTCTTTCTTAGTTTAATTTCAAAGACTACTTAAAAAGAAAAAGGGAGGATGTCTGCAGTAGTAAAGGAGCAATCATTTGCACCTGGACAGGACCATATTTCATCCCAGAATCTGGAGCGTTATGTGTACAGATGGGAGAGCCTGTGTGTGCAGTGGAGGCTGTGGGGCCAGGAGGGGACATGGCAGAGGAACAAGGCATCTCTACCAAGGTCACACAGAAACACAGGTGGACTCGAGGGCACCGCTCCCATCCGATCACAATCACACAGCCTCCCTGCTCTGAAGAGAGCATGCATGGAGTGATGGGAGGTCCTTCCTGGCTTCAGGGTCTAAGCCTCTACAATTGCCCAGGAGCCAATAAGTCATAGCCTAGTTTGCTGTGCACCTGCTATGTGCACAGTCCCGTTAGGCACCACAGGGGAGAATGCAGAGGGATGGGCTCTGTACTTGCTAACAAGGCAAGGCTCTGTACTAGCTCACAAGGCAAGGCTGGCTCAGGTGCTTGGTGTGCTTAGTACTCTGTGTGGAGAGATGGGAGTTGTCAGTGAGGGCTTGGGAGTAGATGGACCTTCCCTTCCCAGTGTGTGTGTGGGGGGGAGTTTAAATGGAAGTAAGGACATTTCATAAAGTTTTATAATGTCTTATATCCTACCTGACTTCTTTTACCACCAGAAAACTAGAGGACGCCCTACCTTTCTCCCAAGAAATGCAAAATGGACTTCAGGGCAGTCCCAGGTCTCCTCCAAGAAGCTTAGAAGGCATGGTTGGTGTGTTCCTGCTCTGTTTGTGTTTTGCTGTTTTCTTGCCCCACCCATTCCTTTATTCCACTCCCTCTATTCTTCTTTTCCTTCTCATGGAAGGAAAGCTCATGATGAGACCCAAGACAAGGAGAGCAGAGAATCTCCTGTGGTCTTGCCCATTTTGCTGAACTCCTGGGACCACCATGAGTCCTGTTAGGGCTGAGCCAGACCCTGAACCTAAAGGAAGGTCACATTGGCCAGGACAGTGCAGCTGGTGGGCATGTCCCCCCATGCTAAAAGCTTATGGATAAAGAATTAGGCAGGTTGGCAGACAGCCACTGCCCCTGTGACCTGCCACTGTTCACTACCACAGGCATGACCACTGAGCAGCCAGGATGTCGTGGAACGGTTTCTATTTAAAATGCATGTTGACCCTGTAAATCACCAAATGACCTGGAAATAATAACATTTCAGTGTCCAAGCCACAATTTCAAAAATGCCCCCTAACATTTGGAATTGGAACAAAAAATTTTTCTCCACCTAGATCTCAGGCTTTGGAAACCAGTATTGTTGCCACTAGAGACTGATTGGAAAGTAGGTGCATTTGGTCTTCATGATCCGACATACCCTTCCAGCTTCTCTGCTCTCTCCTGCTGCCCACTCAGTCTCATCATCCCTCTGCGTCTCTCTCTCTCTCTCTCTCTCTCTCTCTCTCTCTCTCACTCTCTCTCTCTCTCTCAGAGTCAAGTTCTCACTCTGTCACCCAAACTGGAGTACAGTGGCACGATCATAGCTCATAGCTCACTGCAGTCTTGACCTCCTGGGCTCAGGTGATCCTCCAGTCTCAGCCTCCCAAGTAACTGGGACGACAGGCATGCACTACGTCTGTCTGTCTAATTTTTTGATATTTTATAGAGATGAGGTCTAGCTAAGTTACCTAAGCTGGTCTCAAATTCCTGGGCTCAAGTGATCCTCCTACTTCAGCCTCCCAAAGTGCTGAGATTACAAACCTGAGCTACTACGCCCAGGTTTGCTCCCTTTTTGATGAAAACCTGCCCCAGTTAGTGTCTGGCAAGCACACACTAAAATGAAATGACAAACGAGCATGTTAAAATCTTTGCATCCTTGCAAGAGATGGTGTCTTGAGGCAAAGGGATGAAACTCTAGTAAGGAATTAGGAATTTAAGTGTAAAGAATAAAGGGAAAAGGAAGGAGAAGGGTCTCTATAGAGCCCCTTGAAGCTGCTCTATTTGCCAACGAAGTCTCCTTCGAATGGGGTGGAGAAAACTCCAGCTACTGTGGTCTGAGAGCCCTCCATGAATAACCAAAGCTGGACACTGCCCAGGGGCCACAGGCACTTCTGAAGAAGGGGCCACATGGTAGGAATAAGCCCTTGATCACCTGGCCCACAGGCCACTGGGCACTGACTGGAAGTCTGAAAGTCAGTCCTGCATATTTGTTGTACTTCTGCACCGTGGATAACATGAGCCCTACCCCCCAGAAAGCTGTGCCATGGCTGATATCACAAGAAGTACTCAGTGCACTGAGGGGACCTAGCTAGCCACTGTTGGTGGTCTCCTCTAGGGGCATGGTCACATCTCATCCTGAGATGGCGTGAAATAGCGGACTACTATGGCTCCTTTGCAGAAAATGAGTCTCAGAGCACAGCCTCACTCAGCAACATATGTCTTGCCATGGCCCACCTAAAAGGCACACCACAGGCTGCCCAGGGTGGATAGTCTGTTTCCCCTGTGCTCAATTCTCTTCGCTGTGCTTCCTGGTGACAGTGGTCTCCCTCTGCTCCCTCCAACATCTGCAGCGGGAGCCTGACCAGTACCTCCCTGTCCTCAGGTTTTGACTCTACTTTCATAGCTTTCTTACTTCCAGTTCCTGGTGTCTTGCTGTGATACTTCTGTGGGCAGATCTAATTGTCATGGTCTCCATCTTTGGCAAACCCTAGGACACACCTTTCCTATCCAGAATCCCCAGTGTGAGGAGTAAGCTGAGAGAGAAACCAAGCATGAGAAATCTCTCTTCTTTCTGTTCTTCTTGCCATCTGCACAAGATGGGTAAACTCTACCCTTTTCCAATCCTCTGATGAAAAAGGATGCATGACAGTCTTTGAAAAAAGTCTCTGTAGAAGGTTGTTTTACCCTCAAACGTTTTTCTATGGAGCCGGGCACAGTGGCACACACCTGTAATCCTGGCACTTTGGGAAGCCAAGGTGGGAGGATTGTTTGAGGACGGGAGTTTGAGGCTAGCCTGGGCAATATAGCAAAACTCCGATCCTACTAAAAATTTGTATTTTAATTAGCTGGGCATAGTGGCACTTGCCCATAGTCCCAGCTACCAGGGAGGCTGAGGCAGGGGGATTGCTTGAACCTAGGAGTTCAAGATTACAATGAGCTATGATCATGCCACTGTAATCCAACCTGACTCCAGCCTGGGCAACAGAGGGAGACCCCTGTCTCAAAAAAAAAAAAAAATTAACATAATATTTTCTCTGGTTTCTCCTCCTATGGCCTGAAATTTCCACAATTAGAAATTAATTCCTTTGATATTTTTTTCGCTGAAATACAAATAAGCCTGGGAAAGGTAACAGCAGTTGTGTTCCAGAGTGAATGTGCTTATTCTGAGAGAGTATTTTGATAGGGAGAGAAAGAATTTGAGAGTTCCTGGGAATGAGGGATTTGGGAACAGTTAAAAGGAGCCTCAAAGAAAGGAGAAACAACTTTGGAATGGAAAGATTCCATCAGGAGGGGGCCCGAGCCAAGTTTCTCCTCTCTAAGGGTTTTGCACAAGCCAAGCAGGTCAAGGCCAGGTCTCAAATCAGCAGAAGAGGGTAAAAGGTTCAGGAATATCAGAGCAAGTGCAGGCATTGACTACAAAGGCTTCCTTTAGTCTAGGAACTGTGTAGGCACCAAGGAAGCAATGGAAGCTAAGACCCAGCTTCTGCCCTCAAGGTGCTCACAACGTAGTTGGGAGAAACACAAGAAATCAGTACTCACAATATAGTTTGAAAGTGCCCTGGATGTTTTGGCCACACAGAGGAGGGCCATGGTGAGAAGTCACCTGATGCAGCCTGGGGAAACAGGGAGAATGAGACACATGAACTGGCAATTATGAGGCAAGTTAGAAGTAGCCTACCAGTGATATGGCATGGTGACTCCCACCTGCAATCTCAGCACTTTGGGAGTCCAAGACAGGCAGATCACTTGAGGCCAGGAGTATAAGAACAGCCTGGGCAGCATAACAAGACCTTGTGTGTCTCAAAAAAAAAATCTTAAAAATTAACTGGGCATGGTAGTGCACACATATATAGTCTCAACTAGTCAAGAGGCTGAGGCAGGAGGATTGCTTAAACCCAGGAGGTCAAAGCTGCAGTGAGTTGTGATTGTGCCACTGCACTCCAACCTGGGCCACAGAGCAAGATCCTGTCTCTAAAAAAATATTTTTTAAAAAGAAATAGTCTACCAAGAGAGGGAAGGGGATGCCCAGTAGGGGATGCCTTTTCACATACACAAAGGGTCATGAGAAAGCATGTTCTCTGTGGTGGGAGTATAGGTCCTTAAAGTGATGTGAAGGGGGACAAGGCTGCAAAGGTGTTTGGCAATCAGAGCACTGAAGGTCATGTTGAGGAGTTTAAACTTTCCTAGGAAAACAATTAAGACCTCCTGGGGCAACCCCTTCAGGTCCCCTCCCACTGTGGGAGCTTTTCTGTCCTCTCAATAAATCCTGCTTTCTCATTTAAAACAAAAAACAAAACAAAACAAAAAACCAATTAAGACCTCCTGAAGAGGCCAGGCGCAGTGGTTCAGCCTATAATCCCAGCACTTTGGGAGGCCAAAGTGAGAGGATTGCCTGAGCCCAGGGCTTTGAGACCAGCCTGGGCAACTTGGCGAGACCTTGTCTCTACAATAAATCACAAAAATTAGCCGGGCGTAGTGGCATACGTCTGTAGTTCCAGCGACTTGGAAGGCTGAGGCAGAAGGATCACCTGAGCCCAGCAAGTTAAGGTTATGGCGGCCATGAGCATGCCACTGCACTCCAGCCTGGGTGACAGAATGAGACTCCAACTCAAAAAGAAAAAATAGACCTCCTGAAGAATTTCAAGCAGAGGACTGCACGGGCAATTAATATCTGCCTTGTTCACCATGAAGGCAGGCCAATGATGGAACTGAGGGGGATGCGACTAGGAACAGGTGCCTAATTAGTTGATGATGGGAATGGATTCCAGATGAAGGACTGACCAGAAGCAGAGGCAGAGAGCATAGAGAAAGATGGAGAAGACCTGGGACCAACAGAGAGCTGAGGGTATGTAAGAGGACAAAGATGATGCCCAAAGTTCCTACACAGTCACTGGTGAATGGTTAATGATCTACTGAGAAAGGGGAGGCTTAGGTTTGGATGTTTGGGTGAAAGTAAGATCTCATATAGTCAACATTGCCCTTGAACAATCCCGTAATTTACCCATAAAGTGCAGTTGAGATCACCGTGGCTTTGGTTGAATCAAATGAAGTTTCAAGGCCTTGTTATTTGTGAAATACAGATTTTTTTTTTTATTTAGTAGAGACAGGGTCTCACTCTTGCTCAGACTGGAGTGTAGTGGGTGCAGTCATAACTCACTGCAGCCTTGAACTCCTGGTCTCAAGCGATCCTACTGCTTCAGTCTCTGAAGTAGCTGGGACTACAGGCATGTGCCACCATGCCAAGCTAATTTTTTTTAAACAAATTTTTTAGTAGGGACAGGATCTTGCTCTGTTGCCCAGGCTGGAGTGTAGTAGTGTGGTCATAGCTCAGTGTAGACTCGAACTCCTGGGGTCAAGCAATTGTCCCGCCTCAGCCTCCCAAAATGCTGGGATATCAAGGATCACCACACTTAACAAATATAGAGCTTTGAACCCCATAATCACATTTGGAATAGAGAGATGCTCACTGCAGGAGAAATACAAGGAACCAGGCTCCCACAGGAATAGAAGAGTCATGTCTTCCGTCTCCCACAGCCCAGTCATGGGTAGGATGGTCAGCAGAAACTCCATGCACTACCTGAGTCAGTGATTCTCAACCTTGGCCACACATTGGAACCACCTGGGGAGATTCGAAAAATATAGATGCCTGGGTTCCACCCCTAGAGATTCTGCTTTACTCCCTCTGGCAAAGAGTCTAGGCATCTGCATTATTAAAATCTCCTTGTGTTGCTGGCCAGCACTTTGGGAGGCCAAGGCGAGTGGGTTGCCTGAGCCCATAAGTTCGAGACCAGCCTGGACAACTTGATGAGACCTCATCAACTTGATGAGATCTCTACAATAGATTAAAAAAAAAATTAGTCAGTCATGGTAGCGCACACCTGTAGTTCTGGCTACTTGGAAGGCTGAGGTGGAAGGATCGCCGGAGCCCAGCAGGTTGACACTGGGTGGCCATGAGTGTGCCACTGCACTCTACCCTGGGTGACAGAGTGAGACTCCACCTCAAAAAAAAAAAAAAACTTACACTTTTAAAGGGCAGACAAGGTTGAGAACCACTGATTTAAGTTGTGCTCTCTGCTTCTGATGTCATGTCATTTGAATTTCTCCAAGTTAAAGGGCAAAGGCTGAAATTTGGTTTTGGACATAGGTGACTATCAAAGGTTCAAATAAAGGCATCCTCTGCCCTCTGCTAATGATCCCCCTGGGGTCTTATGAATGTTTATCCAGCAGCCCTGGGTTCAGCAATGGTTCCTGATTGCTGGGTATAGTTGTTGGGCTGGGAAAGAGGCTGTTCCAGACAGTAGTTCCAGACAGCTTGACTTTGAAACACAAACAAACAGAAAATAGTCACTATGCCTCCCAACCTGTTCGGGACTGGGGAGGCGGTGGGGTGAGGAACGGGGGAGATTTCAAACAAGGGCAACATTTTCTAGGCTTTTCCAACCAGAGCTAGAATAGTTATTACTGCAAATAGCCGTTTTGGCTACTACAAGTCTGTAATTTCAGTCTTACTTCTGAAGTAACGTGTTCTCAGAGCTTCTGGTATCTCATTTTGTTGATGTGATGAGGAAGATCCAGGGATAGGACTGGAGGCAAGTTCTCACCGCCCAGGTGCTCATGCCCTAGTGATTACCAGGTTCTTCAAAATCGGGCTGCAAGGCTGTGGCAAGGAGGCTCCCTCAGAGTCTAAGGGAGGGCTTGGTTCTTTTTCTTGCCATGCTTGTAACCTGCACACCCTCTCCTTAAAATAGCCATTGCTTCTCCAGGCATCTTCCCCGGCATGCCTTTGAAGCTCTAGCCTCAATAAGTCCTGACCCCTTCAGAGGCAATGGAGACTGAGTCTGTTTATCCTTGAGTCCAAAGGCTGGTCTTCTAGCTTAGCAACCAGAGCAGAAGTGCCACACTCATCCAGAGTGGAGGCCTCCAAGTGTGATGGTGGAGATCTTTCCTGAGCCCCTCCCTTCTGCCCTGAGCCCTTGGACATGGGTTCCTGAGGGACAAAGAGCTACACACCACTCCCAGCCTTTGGGGGCATTCAAATCCAATTGGTGTTCATGAAGCCCAGGACAGAGAGGACACAGTGTGCTAGATGACCACCTGAACTCTTGCTGTCCCTCGCCCCCCCGTTGGTCCTGATTTTCTGGAGTCGCTGCTTTAACCCATCATGAAGGTAGCTCTTTTGTGAAAGCTCTGCCCCAGCCTGCCCCCCAGACGCCCAGCTGCCTGTTGTTATTTGGATTACCCCTACCTTGCTAATGACAGGGAACGCCTGGACAAGCATCTTCTAACCCAAGGATGAGGGACAGAGATTTCCATTCTGGCCTTCTGTATTCCCCAGATCTCCAATGGCTTCAGTGGGTGGCTGTGAAATTCTCAAAACAAAAGCAATTCAAATTCATTTTCACTTAAAAGGAATTAATGCAAACCCGTAGAATACTTTGTGGGGCCAAGAGGAAGAAAAAATGTCACAGAATTGACAAATTTATATAATGTATTCATTCATCAACACCCACCATCCGCCAAGCACTGTGCAATGTCCTGGAACTGCACACCAAGTAAGGCAGGGCCTCCCACCTCCGCCAGGCCCCAGTTTGGTTTAAAAGGCAAATGATTGCAACATTTGAACAGCTGTGACAGAGGTGATACGCCAGCCCACATGGGGTGCCGAGCACTGTCCCAAAGTGTCAGGCAAAGGTTTGGAAAGATTTGGTAGGAAATCAGCACCTGAGAGCAAGAGGTGTAGGAAGGGATGGCACTTGCGAAGCTACAGAGAAATTTCAGGAACCAGGTTCCCATAGCTGAACCTCTACCTGCACGTCCAGCTAAGGCTTTGTCCATCCCAGGAAAGGGTCCCTTTTCTGCCGTCATCCTCCTGATCTTTCTTCTTGACTGCACACTGGACTGGATCTGTGTGCATATGTCTGATAAGCACAGATCCAGGTATGTGGCCTCGGAAGTCACACACGTCATCCTCTGCAAGATGCTAAAAATAGCTTGCCCATCTGCTGCCTGCCGCCTCACCTGCCCAGACAGAAGTCAGCCAGGTAGGCCTCACCAGAAAGCAGGAGTTGGCAGGAAGGAGGCTGGCAGCAATGCAGCTTGACTAACTATCCACTGGGTTTCAGGCATATCAGGAGGCAAAATTCTTGCTGCATGAAGACACTGGCCTTGGAGACTCCTCAAAATGGGAGGAGAGCCAGTACTATGGAGTTTCTAGTCTCCAACAGACCACAAGTTGGTTTCCTCGTCTCTGTCACTGTTATCTCAATGTAAGGAGGAAACTGAAGCTCCCACACCAGCACATGGTTAGGAGATGAAGTCAAACACGACACTAAGCTGACGTAAGCCCCATGGCCATGCCTGCTTGTGGCCACATGTGCTCTCTGCTCACCTTCCTGGAGGCAGTGGCCCCCCTCCAGCCAAAGCAAGGCTCGGGCTGCATCCTTCCTCCGCCCTCCCCCTAACCGGCAACTGAGCTTTGGGAAACTTCTTTCCCACGCCATGATCCTTCCCTTCCACAGCACCCCCAGCAGGGAGTCATCAGCAACAGCGCACCATGCGGGCAGGTGTCTTGACAGGTGTTTTCAAGTTTTCTGCTCCGCCTTTGTTTAGAACAGTGATGGGTTATGCCCACAGGGATACCTGAACAGGCAGTCAGTGTGTATTCTGTCCCTAGAGAGGGCCTCACTTGCATGGCATCAGAGAGAATGAGTGTGTGACGGAGAAACAGGAAAATAGAAGAATCTTACTGTCGCTGGCACTGTTGAGCTTGTCCCTGTTTTGTGTGTGCTTCACCCACACGCTTCCACAGGACATCTGGTTTCCTTTCTCCACTTCCTGCTCCACCCCATCCTCTCCCAGTCTGAGGCCACAGAGGCTCTCCAGACCCTCCGGCCCTATTCAGAAGACACGGCCTTTTCTCCCCATTTCTCCCGAATCTGCAGGCCCAGAAATGCCATCATTCCTCTGCTTTTTGGAAGTCATCGCTCTCAAGTCATCACTTGCGATTCTCTAACTTCTCCCACCTCTTCCCTTAAGCAAGAGTTAAGGTAGACTTCACCTTTCTCCTAAGCCTCAGTTTCCTTTTTTGTTAAATGGGCAAGATAATGCCAGACAGAGAAAGCTATTAAAGGACTAACATGATACAACATGCTTTACTTATATGGCCTCATACTGTTAGCATTCTTTTATTTTCTTAACAAGTAAAGAAATTGGAGCTTGATGATTAAGTCACTTGCCCAAAGTCACACGGTTGGTAAACAGCAGTGCCAGGATTCACACCCATGTTGATCCATCTTTCAGTTACTATACAATATTGCATCACATTTGACCTCAGACGTTCTGATTTCCAGGAGCACCACGTCCTCACCACAGAAATCACAACTGTGGCACCTCAAGCAAGAAGTGAGACGCCACGCAATCTTAACCACCACCAGGATAGACATCCTCCCACTCAGCCCTCCCCATCCCACCTCCACTGATCCTGTAGTGTACAGGTGGACAGCACCTGCCACAGAATTGCTGCTCTAGGCCGGGTTCGGTGGCTCAGCCTAGGATCCCAGCACTTTGGGAGGCCAAGGCAAGTGGATTGCCTGAGCCCGCAGGTTCGGTACCAGTCCAGGCAACTTGGCGAGACCTCGTCTCTACAATAAGTAAAAAAAAAAAAAATTAGCTGGGCGTGGTAGTACGCACCCATAGTTCTGGCTACTTGGAAGGCTGAGGCGGACGGATCGCCAGAGCCCAGCAGGTCAACTCAAAAAATAAATAAATAAAAGTAATTTACAGTGAATATAACTATTTTCTTATCATTGATACTGATTAAGTTGTGCCAACCATGAAGATATCTGCTCTTCTATGGTAGCTCTCTGTCACTTTATTTATTCTCACATCAGCTACTTTCAAGCCATTTGCTGGTTTTTTTCAAGTCCACAAAAAAGTACAAGAATTTTTTTCAAATCTGAAATATATATTAATATATTTTGTGATTAAAGTGATGCTTTCTTTTGAGTCAGAGTCTCACTCTGTTGCCCAGGCTGGAGCGCAGCTGCACGCTCACGGCCGCCTCAACCTGCTTGGCTCAGGTGATCCTTCTGCCTCAGCCTCCCAAGTAGCTGGAACTCTTCTCCAAAGTCAGGTCATGGGTGGGTCATAGAAACCAGGATCCCTTCTCCCCAAAGTCAGTCACAAAGCCCAAAAATATTATTCGAACTTTTCTTCCACCTTTCTGTATAAAACTGGCCATTAAAAAATGGTCTGAACCACCTTGTTTGACAGTAGGTTTTAAGACCTCTATTCCAGAGAGGGTCCTGCCCTCCACTCAGAAAAAAAGGATTCATACTCAGGCCAAGAAGGATCTAGACAGACAGACCTTGCTAGATTTCCCCACATAGTCTATCAGCATCAGATCATGCCCTTTTTGTCCAATTATATTTCTACACAGGTGTCCATATTTTGTTGAATGTAAGCATAAAAATGGCCAATTTTCCCTGTATCTTTGGTCCCATGTGTATGTGTTAAATACATCTGCCTGTCTTTTCTCCAATTAATCTGCCTTTTGTGAGCTGATTTTTCAGCAAAACTTCAGAGGACAAAAGGGAAATTTCCTGTTGGCCCCTAAAGGGGTATTTTAGAAAATCCTTATAACAATCCTATGAGGTACACACTATTTCTCCTCATATGGAGTAATATGGAAAAATGAAGCTGAAAAAGGTTAATTGACTCGCCCCAAACAACACAGCTGTTCAAAGTTGAGCCAGTGGCTGGGCGTTGTGGTTCATGCCTATAATCCCAGCATTTTGGGAGGCCAAGGTAAGAAGATTGCCTGAGTCCAGGGGTTCGAGACCAGTCCAGGCAACTTGGCAAGCCCTTGTCTGCACAATAAATCAAAACATTAGCCAGATGTGGTGGCACGTGCCTGTAGTCCAGCCACTTGGAAGGCTGAGACTGCGGTGACTGTGAGCGTGCCACTGCACTTCAGCCTGGGCGACAGAGTGAGACTCTGACTCAAAATAAAACGAAATAAAATAAAAACCAAAGTTGAGCCAGCATGTTATCCCCATGTCATTCTACTTGTCTGTGCTCAATCTCTACTCTGCCTTGCCTAAGACCCCATCTCTCTGCTTCCTCACAGTCCAAATCCTCAAGACGTAGCTCAAAACCAATCTCTCTGGGACAGCTCCCCACGTTTAACCAGTGGGAAGCTCTCTTTCATCATCCTGAATCATCCTGTCTGAACTCTGGAGAGCTTGTGGTCATTGCTGCCCCTTACCCCACTTGGTCAGTTTCATTCATTTCCATCAAGCAGTCTTTCTTCAGCACCCTCCATGGGCCAGACCCCGCCACGTGACCAGCCCATAATCCCGGCCCTCAAGGAGGTGAGACCCCTTGAATCTCCCAACCAGATGTGAGCTCACTGGAGGCAAGAGCCCACAGAGACCTCAGCTTCTCCCACAGCATGTGAGCCCAGGAGACCTGCAGCACATATTTCTGGGATAATTGACGCCTTGGCTGGCTGGCAGTCATACAGAGAGAGGGCTGCCTTTCTCCCCCTACATCAGTGTCACTGAGTCTGTGCATACCTCATGATCTGCCTAGTTTATGTTTACCCCTTCCTGCCCAGAGGCATCCCTCTCCTCACCTGGAGGCTGCTCTGGCCAGGTCATTTATTCCTGTGTTCTGTTTTCTTGGGAGAAGGATGTGTCACTCAGCAGGTGCCTGAGAACCACCCCATGAAACCTCCATCTCTGCTGTCAGCATGGGCCAACCGCACGCTGCTGTGTTGATCTTCCCTTTCAAGCAGCTGGGTGGATGACCAGGGTCACCGTGGAGTGGAGAAAGCAGAAAAGAGACCGTACCTGGAGCCCTGGGTCACCAAAAAACAAGAACTCCACACAACACCCTCGAAAGGAACAGGGTTACGGCAGAGGTTAATAGAAAACCAAACTCTGCTGGGCTCGGTGGCTCAGCCCGTAATCCCAGCACTTTAGGAGGCTGAGGTGAGTGGATTGCCTGAGCCCGTGTGTTCGAGACCCGCCTGGACAGCGAGACCTCATCTCTACAATAAATCAAAAAATCAGCCGGGCGTGGTAGCACGGGCCTGTAGTTCCAGCTACTTGGAAGGCTGAGGCGGAAGGATCGCCGGAGCCCAGCAGATCGAGGCTGCGGTGGCCAGGAGCGGCCACTGCATTCCAGTCTGGGAGACAGAGTGAGACTCCAACTCAAAAAAAAAAAAAAAGAAAGAAATTGCTGGGCTTGGTGGCTCAGCCTGTAATACCAGCTCTTTGAGAGGCCAAGGTGAGTAGATTGCCTGAGCCCGTGGGTTCTAGACCCGCCTGGGCAACTTGGCGAAACCTCATCTCTACAACAAATCAAAAATTAGCCAGCGTGGTAGCATGTGCCCGTAATTCCAGCTACTTGGATGGCTGAGGCGGAAGGATCGCCAGAGCCCAGCAGGTCGAGGCTGTGGTGGCCGGGAGCAGCCACTGCACTCTAGTCTGGGCGACCGAGTGAGACTCCAACTCAAAAAAAAAAAAAAAAAAGAAAAGAAAAGAAAACCAGACTCTGATTATACCCCACACTTCCTGCTTCAGCTGCCACACATTCACACATTCTCTCTTTCCCTCCCTCCCTCTCCCTTCTTCCCACTATCTCCCCCTTCCTCTCATTCTATCTCCCTCCCTTTCTCTCCTTCCTTCTCTCTCTCTCCTTCCCTCCTTGTCCCTCCTTCCCTGTCTCTCTCTCTCCCTCTCTCCCTCGTTCTCTCTCCCTCTCTTCCCTCCTTCCCTTTCTCTTTCCCTCTCTCCTTCCTTGCTCCTCTGACATGAAAACCCACAAGAGAACACAGGAAAGAGGAAAAGCAAAGGAAGCTACCTTTTATGGGGGAAACAGGCATAGGTGTAATTTGAGAGCATTGGGTAAGACTAACTCCTTGACTACCTGTCACCAGGGCCTGGAAATTGCCATTTAGAGTTGTTTCTATGATGGCCCCAAAGTCCCCCTTAAGAAGTAAATATCAGGACACTATGGCTGGCTCCATGGCACTCAGAAGGGCCCTGCCTGCACTTGGCTTATTTCTATGTATTTATTTATTTTTTTGAATTGGAGTCTCACTCTGTCACCCAGACTGGAGTTCAGTGGCACGCTCCCTCCCGTCTACTGCAGCCTCGACCAGCTGGGCTCCTGCTATCCTTCTGCCTCAGCCTTCCAAGTAGCCGGAACTACAGGCGTGCTACCATGCCTGGCTAGTTTTTGATTTATTGTAGAGACGAGGTCTCACCAAGTTGCCTGGGTGGGTCTCAAACCTGTGGGCTCAGGCAATCCACTTGCCTCGGCCTCCCAAAGTGCTGGGATTACAGGCTGAGCCACCAAGCCCTGCCTGGTTTAATATTCTGCTGGTGCCATCTTGAGAGTCTTTTTTTTTTCTGAGTCGGGGTCTCACTCTGTTGCCCAGGCTGGAGAGTACAGTGGTACAATCAAGGTTCCCCAGTCTTCCAAGTAGCTGGGACTACAGGCGCACACTACCAGACTTGGCTATTTTTTTTTATTTTTCGTAGAGACAAGGTCGTTCTATATTGCCCAGTCTGGTCTCGAATTCCTGGGTTCAAGTGATCCTCCTGTCTTGGCCTCCCAAACTGCTGGTATTATAGGCATGAGCCACTGCTCCAGGTCTGAGAGTCTTAATTTTTAAGGAGGAACCCTACATTTTAATTTTGCATCAGGCCCTATAAATTACACAGCCAATGCTGCTGGCCAGAGAGCAAGGTTTTTCAGGAACAGGATGAGGTCAGAGCAGGATCTCGAAGGGGGATGGTGAGTAGGGGCTGGTGAGAGCCAGCAGGCCACCTTGAGATTGAGGACTTGGCCACACTCAGGCTCAGGGACCACAGGAGGCCACAGCCTGCGGCAGCTCAGAGAACTTGCCTAAGGTCAGGTCAAATCCTCTATTTCTTGCCCCTTCCTTACCAGCCTTTACCAAGTCACCAATGTTGGGGGAGCACAAAGCTGAGAACTTTCAGGTCTCACTGTGTCCCAGGGAGGACATCAGAGGTGTCCTCCTACCCCAGTTTTGAGTGTGTTCAAGTATGTGACTCACATACATGTTCCATCCATCCTCCGGGCCCTGGTCTCAGCTTCCAGCTACAAACCCTTCCACCAAGAGGCCTAGCAAGGGTGATACTATGGAAACTGCTGCTGTTTGCTGGGTGCCTCCAGCCACAGGAAACTAAGACTGGGAACTTCCACTTCACCAGGGCTGAGCCCATTCCAGAGACAGCACATTTGAGAGCAGTCCCAGCAGAAGTCCTGCTCCCTGCTCTGGGAAAAGCAGCACTTTGTGCAGAGAGTTGGCATGAAGTGAGGCCTTCCTTAAGGCAAGGGCCATGGCCTAGGCCCCATGGCATCACAGTGTCAAGCCCAGGGTCTAGCTGTGTCTGTGGCTACAATGCAGACAGAGGCTGCTCCAAGGGGCTTCCAAGCTGCAGCTTGCAAAATTCTGCTTCTCCCAGGCCCCTTCCTTCCCAGGCCCAAAATAAGCTCTGGAAGGTCGAAGGGAGGGAGAGGGGCAGGGAAGGGTGGGAGGTGACCTAGACATGACTATTGAGAATGGAGCCTGGGAGACCCTCCTCTCTTCTAATCTCCAAAACAGCCTGTCAGATTCCACCAATATTATTTCATTCCTTAAAAGCCTTTGGGGCTTGAGAAGCACTAATAAAATTCAAATATGTCTGGAAATGATAATTCTACAAGCTTTCTTCCAAGGAGATAAAGGGTGGGTGCTTAGAAACCAGGAAGCAAGAGGGAGGTAGAGAGGGAGGAGGGAGATGGCTGTGATGACACATGTGATTGCCGCACAGGGTGGGCCCTGGCAGGAGCACAGCAGCCGCCAGCATGCGGAGACGCCTGGGCGGTTACCAAGGCTGTGCCTGTGACTACAGAGTAGAGTCCACTCCAAATGGCTTCTGAACTGCTACTTGCAGGATTCTGCTTCTCCCAGGCACCTTCCTACCCCAGCTACCTGCAGTCCTGGGCTGATGTTTCCTCACTTCCCAGGTAGTCAAAGAGCAGGGCAGCCCCTGCATGAAGGGTAGGAACCTGGGAAGGGTACGACTGCAGGTGTCAGGGCCCTGCCTCCTGGCCCGCTGAGTACCACCGCCGAGGCCATGCTGAGATATGCCTCTTGCCACATCCCACAGCAGGAGGAGTAGGAGGAGGTGGGGGCTCTCAGACACTCCCTGGAAATCCCAGCCCTCCCCACAGAGTGTGACCTCATTAAGGAGGCCTGCTGGAAAGAGGATTAGGCATCACAGTGAGTTCCCATCATGTGGTTGTTATTATCAACAGTTTTCATCATCACGCAGAGCTCATAACTCAAAGCTAGTGCCCTCTCCCAGCCACAGCTGCCCTGGGATCAGTTGATCGGAGCCAGCCCCCCTCCCCCTACCTCCCCCAACACGCACACCTAAATTCCCACTTTGAACCTGTAAGCATGTGGATGCCTCAAGTGCTCAAGCCTCTAGACCTCCTTACAAGTGAAAGGGAGCATCGCAACCCTAGAAGGGAGATGCCTGAGCTAGTGGTCAGAGAAGGCCTCATGAGGGAGGCAGCTGAACACAATGAGGGCAGAGAACACTTGGATAAAGGGGAGGAGAAGAGAGAACAATCAGACCTGCCCCTTCCTCCTTAAGTACCTGCCTCTGCTCCCCTAATTACCCTACTCCAAAAGTAGTAAAAAGCATTTTTTCTGGGAATTCTAGGGATCGAAGTGGTCTTCACATTCCCTGGTAGACCTGGCAGTGAGGATAACGAACCCTAGTTCCTCTTCACATCTGCTGCTGCTGCTGCCAGAGGGCTGACGTTCAGGTGCTCACAGCCACACCCTCCACTCTCGCCGCCATCTGAAGGAGAGATTCACCTCCTTGGAATCATCTCCTGCAATGGCCCCAAGTGTGGGGAAACGTTCAGCCCAAGGAAGCCGCTCAGATACTCTGCAACGTTCTCCCTGAAGGGCGGGAATCTGCCCTCACAAACAAGATGGTGCTGCAGGGAGCAAGCTCCCAGGAGACAGCATGAGGCTGGTGCTCCAGCCACTCACTCACTCATTTCAATCCCTGAACGAAGTGTCAACGGAGCACTTCCTGCAGGCCAGGGGCTGTATAGGGACTGAGGGGAGAGAGGTCAAAGCCACACATCCTCACTGAGCTCACAGACTGGGCAGAAGATAAGGAGGTGGCACACTGTATGTCTGATCTCAAGGATCCTGCAGTCTCAAACGCTGACAAACTGGGATAGGGTAGGAACTATCAGCAGGGAAGTCTCCGTGGATACAGTGGTCATGGACAGCCAGGCCTGGGACCACCCAGCACTGAAGACAGGAAGAGTTGGCCTAGAGAAAGGGAGGCGGGGAGGGTAAGTGCCACACAAGAGAAACAGTACAGGCAAAGGCCTGGAAGCAAAACAAGAGCATTCCAGAAGACCTAAAACAGCAATGTGTCTGGGAGCTGGAGCTCACACAGGAAAGGGGAACCACCAAAGGGCATTAGACAGAGGCTGTGAGTGGTCAGATGGTCAGATTTACACATGGGAAGATGACTGACTGCGGTGAGGGGACAAGTTGGAGGACACTGGATTTGAGGAGCCAGCTTCTGTCAAGAGGTGATGGCACCTGAACTGTAGCTGTGAGGGTGGGGATGGGACAGAGGGACAGACCTGGTGGGTTTAAGGAGAATCGACAGGATGGGGTGACTCAGGATGTGGGGACAGGCAAGAAGGAAGATGACACCCAGCTTCGGGCTCCAACAGTAGGAAGGATAGCTGAGCCATCAGCAAAGGTAGGAAATAGAGCATAAGGAACAGGCTTGCAGGGAACGAAAACACTGTTTCATTTTCAGCTTGTTCAGCTTATCATTTTTGTGGTATAAATGAGAAATGCTAGAACGCTGTTGGATATTCTGCCTGAACCTTGGGTGTTACAGCTTTGGAAGATGATGGTGTCATATATGAGGTCATCCAGTTTCTAAATGACAAGTATAAGTCACAGAGGAACATATCATAGAACTGAAAGGCAATGAACCCCGGATCCTCTCTGGGGAGAGTTGACAGGAATGATAAGGAAGAGGAGGAAGAAAAGTAAGGGAGGAAGGGTAAGTACACTAGACTTCCTGAATGTAACAACAAAGCCAGTTCAAATGGATCCAAGTAATACAAGTGATTTTCAGGGACGTGTGACTGGAAATACAGGGCCAGGGCTGGCTTCAGGTTCAGTGTGATTCAGCGGCTCTACCAGTGGAATCAAGGATCCAGCATCTCTCTGTCCTTTGGCTCTGCTATCTGCAGGATTAGGTTTATTTCAATCTCAGCTGCCAAAAACCCCAGGATTCCAGTTTTTCCCTCCAAATCCAGCAGAAAGAAGCTATCATACCCAGAGATCTCCCAAAGCAGCAAGAATGCAGGCTAGAATGCAGTGACACGCTCACAGCTACTACAGCCTCAATCTGCTAAACTCAGGCAATCCTTTTGCCTCAGCCTTCCCAGTAGCTGGAACTACAGGCGTGTGCCACTATGCTTAGCTAACTTTTTGATTTATTGTAGAGACAAAGTCTCATCAAGTTACCCTGACTGGTTTCAAACCCCTAGGCTCAGGCAATCCTCTCACCTCCACCTCCCAAAGTGCTGGGATTACAGGCATGAGCCACATCACCCAGCTGAAACTTCTTACCTAGCAACTGCCAACCAAAATTTTTCCCGAGCTCACCCAAGACTGAAGACAGGAAGAGTTGGCCTGGAGAAAGGGAGGCGGGGAAGGTAAGTGCCTCACAAAGGAAATAGTCTTGAATCTGTCCACATCTCTACCCCAAACCAATTTCTATGCCTTTGATTATCTTACACCAAAGCCATTTTCCCAGACATAAAGCACAAAATGGAATTGATTTTCCACAAAGCACACAGACAGAGGAATAAATTCCCCAAATAAAAACAGGGTACAGGCCGGGAGCAATGGCTTATACCTGTAATTCCAGCACTTTGGGAGGCCAAGGCAGGAGGATCACTTGAGCCCAGGAGTTCGAGACCAGCCTAAGCCACATAGCTAGACTCCATCTCCATAAAAATAAAAAAATTAGCTGGGTGCGGTGGCACGTGCCTATAGTCCCAGCTGTTAAGGGGACTGAGCACAGGGGGTCAAGTTTGCAATGAATCATGATCGTGCCATTGCACTCCAGTCTGGGTGACAGAGTGAGACCCTGACTCAAACAAAACAAAATAAGGTGGAGTAGTTGCCTTATTACCAAAAGATAGAAATAATAGACATCGGGAGATAAATAACACAGATGAGAGTTTTCGAGAAAGAGGAAGTAACCGGGCAAGGTGGCTCACATATATAATCCCAGAACTTTGGGTGGCAGAGGTGAAAGGATTGCCTGAGTTCAGGGGTTCTAGGCCAGCCTGGGCAACTTGGCAGAACCTCATCTCTATAATAAATCAAAAAATTAGTCAGGCATGGAGGTGCACACCTGTGGTTCCAGCTACTTGGAAGGCTAAGGTGGAAGGGTCACCTAAGCCCAGCAGGTAGAGGCTGCGGTGGCCATGATTATGCCACTGCACTCCAGCCTGGGAGATAGTGAAACTCCTACTCAAAAAAAGAAAAGAAGTGATCAACAAGCGGCAAAAACTACAGAGATTTTTAAAAACACCCAAACTGAATGTCTGTTTCTCACATAAGATGTGTAGATGGAGGAAGATTCTTCCTGGCAGTTGTAATCCTTGATGGGAGTTAAACCACACATGGGCTTTAAATGGGATGCGTGCACACGTGTATGCGTGCATAGGCTTTGAATGGGACATGCGTGATAGCATGCGTGTCCACTAGTGCACACACACACCCCCCACACACATGGGAAGGAGACGTCCCTAGCAGAGAAAGGGTCTTATGCCGAGATCTGGAGGCAAGTCTGGAAGCACAAGCTGATGGAAAAGCCAGAATCCAGTGTGACAAGTGAAAGTGGCAAGAGATGAGGAACCATGAGCCAGGTTCTCAGAAGGGCCCATCTTGGACACCATCACGAAGGCTGTGGGGACCTGGAGGACTCCCAGCAAAAGACGGCATGGCCACACTGTGGTTTTGAAAAAACTCTCTGATGTTTCAATATTTCCAAACATACTTCTTTTATAATCTTGAATGTATCATGTTATTTAACTAAGGGAGAAAGGAATTAATGTTCTCAGAATGTTTGGATCTTTTCTGTTGTTATTTTTTGAGTCAGAGCCTTGCTCTGCCACCTAGGCTGGAGTGCAGTGCCAAATCACAACTCACTGCAGCCTTGAACTCCTGGGCTCAGGTGATCCTCCCGCCTCAGCCTTCTGAGTGGCGGCACTGCAGGCACACACTACCACACTGGCTAATTTATTTTATTTTATCTTATACAGATGAGGTCTTGCTATGTTGCCCAGACTGGTCTCGAACTCCTGGGCTCAAGCAATTCTTCCACCTTTGCCTCCCAAAGTGCTGAGATTACAGGTTTTAGCCACTGTGCCTGGCCAGAATGTTTGGATTTTGAACCCAGGAGTTTAATACATGGGCTTTGTAATCAAAATACTATTGTGATTGGTTGACTTCTAAAAATCAAAGAGTTTTTCCCCTCCTTAATCACTTCCTACATAAATATACACAGCTTTCTTTCCAGAAAGAAAATTCTCTGGCCTCAGTGTGGGGATGCAGAAGGAGCAGGAGAGCAGGAGGAGGTGCAGTGGCGGGCTCTCACAGGTGCTGGGCGACCTCAGCAGAGGTGCTGGTGGCAGAAGCCAGTGAGAAGAGGATCAAGTGAGAGACTAAAGAGGATGAGCGAGCAGAGCTGGGGAACAATGGATGTGGAGGGTGAAAAAGAAGCACTAAGGGTAAAGACAGGGGTGGACAGGCATGGCCACCACCAAGGGGAAGGCCCTGCTGGAACTCTCCCCACCATCCCTTGTTCATCCGCTTCTGAAATGCCAGCAACGCCACCACGCATTGCCACAGTCAGGACTACTAAGTATGCATTGTGGAAAGGAAGTTGCATGTGCACGTGTGGGAAATGCTGCAGGTTCCAGCTGGCTCCACAGGTGGGGGACTCAAAGAGGAAGGAACTGAAAGGGAGAGATGCTCCTGATGAAATAGAGATTCATTTTTTTAAAAAACACAAGTGACAGAGAATGTAGCCCAAAGGAGTCACTGGAGCAGGAGAACAGGATCCTGAGTCTTCTTTTCGGAGGCAGCTCCCTTAGTGGCCGGTGATTTTTCTTCTTGGAGGTGAAGTGTTTGCAGTCCCGGCTCCAAGAACTTGATCCCCACCCCCTATTCCTTGCAGACTTTGGCTTTTGTTAAATGGGAGATGCTGGAATTTTTTTTTGCAGGAGACCAGACCAAGTTGCACTCTTGGCTACGCTTCCTTGGCCCTGACTCTAGTTTTGGGGGAAGAGGAGAGGGCTGAGGGAATCACAGAGTGGAGAATGCACAGGGGGGTGAGGAAGAAGGAGTGGACGGCTCTCCCCAAGAGGCCCTGGAAGAAAGGACCGGAAGGAAGTACTGGTGAGGTAGAAAATCTTCTACCTCTGCTTTCTCACTCAGCGTAATCAGGCCTGGGGTTTGGGCCTTTGTATGACTCCGAGGGGAAGAGGAGAGGAGGAGGTGCTGATGATGGGGTATGTTTCCAAGACCTGCTCAGCCAGAACGTGGGCCACCATTTTTGGAAAACACAAGCCCCTCGTTGACCACAGACACCCTGCCTCGGCTCGCACAGGTGGAATGGTCCCGCTCACCTATCTGGGACACCATTCACATCACACCCCAGCCAATGTCCAGGGTAAGAAGCCCAGGAAGCTGGAGTTGCCAGGAAGAGCCAGTCGTCCCTGGGCTCAGGGCTTCGGCCTTCTCTCTGCTCCCAAAGTAGCAGTCGGGTCTAGAAAGTGCCAAACTAGAGGTCCTGGTCTCCTCTATTTTCAGAAGATGCTCAAGGAAATCTCTTCTTCAATCTTTTAGATTCTTTTACCCTCTCCACACAATCGCCAGGAAGGCCACAAGGTCAAAAGCAGCCTTTTTGCTTACACCCCACCCCTTCTTCCCCCTCACTGAGCACCAAGAATAACTTCCTGCTGGGGATGAGGGTGGGTAAAAAAAGATTTAATTACAGTTTCTGTTTCTGACCTCACTCACCCAGCTCTGGAGCCGCCATGTTGTCCTGCCTGGCTGTAGTGTCAACCAGAGGATACTGGCAAGGGGACACAAACCACAGGCCAGGCACCACCAGAGAGATCCTGGAGACAGGAGGGTAGGCTCAGCTCATTCTCACAGCACTCCCTGAGCCAGTTCTGATAGTACCCGAAAATTCATGAGCTCTCTTCTTAAGAATCCTAACACAGGATAGTAGATGCTTCTAAATCTTTGGAAGACAGGGTAATTTTTCCCCCAGATGTTTCTAGGCCAGCATCATGCCCATCTCCAATTCTCTTTCTTCTTCTTCTTCTTTTATTTATTTATTTATTTATTTATTTATTTATTTTTGAGTTGGAGTCTCACTCTGCCGCCCAGACTGGAGTGTAGTGGCCGCTCCCGGCCACCGCAGCCTCCATCTGCTGGGCTCCGGCGATCCTTCCGCCTCAGCCTTCCAAGTAGCCAGAATTACAGGCATGTGCTACCACGCCCGGCTGATTTTTTGATTTATTGTAGAGATGGGGTCTCGCTGCCCAGGCGGGCCTCGAACCCGCGGGCTCAGTCAATCCACTCACCTCAGCCTCCAAGACCTCACTTGTTGTCCAGGCTGGTCTCCTGGGCTCAAGTGATCCTCCTGCCTCAGCCTCCCTAAGTGCTGTGATTACAAGTGTGAGACAACGTACCCTCTCTTTAAAAAAATTAAATTATTCTTTTTTCTTTTAGATACATGATCTCACTCTGTCACACAGCCTGGAGTGCCGTGGCAGAATCATAGCTCACTGCCTCAAACCCCTGGCCTCAAGTGATCCTTCTGCCGCCACCTCCTGAATTACTGGGACTATAGGTGCATGCCACCATGTCCAGTTAATTTTAAAAAATTTATAGAAATGGGATCTATGTTGCTTAGGCTGGCCTTGAACTCCTGACCTCAAGAAATCTTCCTGTTTCGGCTTCCCAAAATGCTGGGATTACAGGCGTGAGCCACCATGCCTGGCCACCACTTCCAATTTCTATTTCTCATCCTCTCCTCCACCACCTTGTGGCTGCTCCATGGTTGTTGACCAGGCTGGCTTCACCCACTGCTTTTGCCCATTCAGTGCTCAACAACATCAAATGGGGTCTTAGCACGTGGCCGCCCTTCATGGTGGATGATTCTAGGCACACAACCTCTCTGGGACCTCCCCCATCCTCACCTACTCACCTCCACCTTCCAGCACCCACCAAGCAAACATTTTGCAAGTCTAACCCCACACTCAGCAAGCCCTTAGCAATCCTCTTCAATTCTAATGAGTGAGAAGGGCCCTTCTCCCCACAAAACTCCTTAAACTCCTCAGAGACATCTTTTAATCTGGTCATCAGATGTTTTTAGAAACCAGTACAGAGCCTGGGGGAGGCATTCAAGGAGCTGTGTGAAAACTATCTCTCTGGTTTGGGACCTCACCCACCAGGATTCCGTTAGCTGCCTTTGTTGTCCAGGAATGTGAGTTAGGAATCGCTCCAGGAGGTGGGAGGGGTGATTCGAATGAAGGAGAGAATAAAAGCTTTTAGATGGGGTCCCTCTGTGCCAAGAACATTTTCAGAGGCTTACAAGCGCTCACAGGACCATCAAAGGGAAGCCTGAGTCGATACCTCTGTTTGTTGACTCGGTGAAAATACTCCATCTCAGGGTTATTGCCATTGAAAACATCTCCTCTATCTGGAATCTTTTCTACACCAAGCATACAATTGCTTCATTCATCTCTTCCCAGGAATCTGTCACCAAATCCATAAGCTGCCTCTGCCAGCAGGCGGGGCGGGATACCAGCTTGCCCAACCTCGGCCCACTGGGATGAGCCCCAGATGTCTCTCCTACCCTGTGGCCTATGCACTCTCCCTCCCCCAGCCCTGCCCTGCCCCACCCTCAAAAAGAGTCAAGGCAAAGGAGAGGGCTGGAAGCCGAATGTCCATCTTTACCAATGACCATAGAGATGCGTCTAAACCTAGGATAGGCTCCTACTCCCAAAAAAAGAACACTGACCTTATAGCATGACTTCTACATGTCAGACATTTGCTGTGTCACACATTTGGTTTTTACAACGACCCACTGAGGTTGGTCTTTCATGAAGGAGAAAATTGTTCGGACTCACAGTGGCAAGAATGAACTTGAACCCAAGTCCAGCTGATGAACTGATGGCAAGAATATGGGCAAACCTCTAAGATTCTGGGTTGCAGGCCACCTGTCTCCACTAGGAATAGCAATAGTACCACCCTTACCACCCCCTAGGCATATGGGGAGGGAAGCCAAGTGCAAGTGTAAGTCTAGGTGCTAAGTGTGAGCATAATAGGCAAATGTCAGTGGACTGGGAGCTCTGGAGGGTGATAGTCTCCTGCATCCTAGTGTCCTCAGCACCCAGATCTGTGCTTGGGACGTCGTCAGCCTGCCACGGATAAAATGAAGCAATGCCCACACTACATCCTGTGGAAAGCAGAGGAGAGAACTTTCGAAGGACCCAATGGCCCAGGGGTGGAGGCTGGGAAGGATGAGGGGTAGCAAGGCATCACATGGCAGACCACCCTGACCAAAGGAATGAAAACACAGTCCTAGGAGTCAGAAGCAGATAAGGGACCCCTGAACTTCATCTGTTAGATCAGCCAAATCCATGGCAGCCTTATCTGAGGAGCTTATGGCACTCTCACAAGAGCTAAGAGTTGAATTAATGCACACCTCGCTTTACAGGGAGAGCTGAGCCCAAGCACTGGTAGCAAAGGCAGGGCAAAGGGACTGATGCCTGCCCAGTGCCGGCTTCATAGAAACTCCATGGTCCCTGACAAAGAGGCAGACAAGCCAAATGCAGTGGCTCATACCTGTAATCCCAGCTACTCAGGAGGCTGAGGTGAGAGGACCGCTTGAGGCCAGGAGTTCGAGACCAACCTGGGCCACATAGCAAGACCTCATCTCTAAAGGGGGGGGGCACACAAGACCCTGACACCCTGGTTTGACTAATCTACGAGTAAAAGGGACAAAGTGCTCTAGGGAGATGGCAGATGGAGATGAAGATAAAACAGGGAATCCCCACAGAGCCACATGAGCTCTGTAGCCAGGGCTTCTCCTGCCTTCTATCCAGACAAACATTACCATCACCTCTTCAGGGAAGCCTCTCCCACCCTTTCCAAGAGGAGAGAATTCCTAGGGCCTCTTATCCCAGGACCTGTCTTGGCACTAACTGCACTCCACCTGCTGTTGCCGGCATTTGCATTCCTGCCTCCTCCTCCTCTGGACCTATGTGCAAGGGCCAGAGACTTGTCATTCTCTGTCCTTTTTGGCAGTGATCACAGTGCTCAGGAAGTGCTTGACAGAGATGCACTGAAGAAATGAAGGTGGGACAGTTGAGGAAGGGGACAAGAGGACAGAGGAGAGTCAGGATGGACCTGCTGGTGGCCAGGACTAGTAAAGTAGCTGCTCCCTGACCTACCCATCCCTGGCCTCCCCTAGGTCCCATCACAGCCCACTGGGATCCCAAACTTGGGGAGTAGACCATGGCAGCATTTCAGGCAGTGAGGAGGCCTTTCCCCATCCGCCCCCTACCCCCAGGCAGGAAGCGATCCTGCCAAGTGGATCCTGCCAGATCGCATCTGCAGAACCACAATTGAGCCTCGCTCTCTCGAGTGATTTGTGTGTCAAAAACAAGCCAAGGCTGTAAATCAGGTGGTAGGAAGCTCTGTCTCCTGTTTTCCTGCTCAGCCAGACGGAGACAGAATGTACTGCCACCGACTCCCAAACCTGGAAAATCAAGTCTGATTTAAGACGAGATTTTTAACAGGCATTAGTGCGGGGCAGAGTGCGGAGCAAGGTCCCTGCCTCTCCCTCCTGGCTCTGAAGGAGCGAGTCAATCACCTCCTCCCCAGAGGGGGGCTTAGCGGCTGGGGAACCCGACAGCCAGGTGCCTCACGGCCCTGGGGTTCGGTAGCAGCTGCTTAGAGCTCCTCCCGGGAGACTCCGGAGGGGAATTTTCCACTGCCCAGTTCAATTTAGCTCACGCCTGTCCTGCTGCCTTGACTATTTACAGTGCGGAGAGCAGGACAGTGGGAAGTCCTCAGCAAGGTCCTCTGTCCAAAAGGACCGCAGCTCAGCTAGAGTGGCCCGTGGGGGGCAGGGTATGGTAGGGTGGGCTGGAGGCACAAGTTGTGCTGGTCTTCACCTTGTCCTAGGTGTGTCTCAGCAGCCTGCACCTGGGATGCTGAGTGGGGCAGAGCGACTGTGGGTGGGGACCCGGTCCCTTTTGGGTAGTGAAGGGAGGAGAAGGGCCGAAGGGCCCTGGCTGGGAGAGGGAAGCAGAAGCCCATGAGTCGCCTCCCTCCCTCTGTTCCTCTGTTTCTCAGGATGTCTGAGATGCCCAGCGTGGGTGGGTGCTCCCTCCCTCCCTGACTCTGCTCCTCCTCCTCCCGGAACCACCACCCCCTCAGCCCTGAGCTGCTGGTGCCCTCTGGGTTCTGTTTTCATTCCAGGCTGTGGATCCGGTCGTGGGAAGCAGGTAGGAAACCATGATTCTGGGGGTTAAATGAAGAAATATATTTAGTGCTCACAGAAAGCCAAATATTGGGTTAGCCGCCAGGAATGGAGAGGGAAAAAACCCAAAGCAAACAGCAGAGGAAAGAAATTCCTACCAAACAAGGTCCCTATTCATGCTCCCAATCCCAGGTGCAGGGGCCTGCAGGGGAGAGACCCGCTGAATGTAAGATTTGATGAGACTTTAGACTCAGAGCCTACACTGCCCATGGGACCCAGGGACCCTCGGCCCTTCTCCCTAAAGGTTGTCAATATCTGGATTGGCAACAGCACCCTAGAGTTTACTCAGTTGGCCCTAAAGCCCTTTGAGAGCCGGGGGTGGGTATGGGGAGGAAGAACAAAGTAAAATGTTCCTGCTTTGACCGTGAATAAGTGTTTTAACCTCCCCAGGCCTCATCTATGGAATGTATTCAGATTATGAACTCACAGGTCATAGCATCCTATTATTCTGAATCTGCCTGAAATCAGCAGCAGTAAGAATTAATGTAAGCAAGACTATGGCAGCAGTACCCATCTGTTTCTGAAGAGTTTAGGGGAAGGCCCCCGGAGATGAAGGGAATATTTCAGCTTCTTCCCCATTCTCAGCTCTCTGTGTGTCAACCTTCCACAGAGTAAACTTCTAGGGTGTCAGCTAATTCCCCTGGAAACTCCAGACTGCAGGGACTTGCTTCTAGAACCTGCTCAGACTTTGCATAGTCAGGTAACAGCCTGGCCTAGGACTGCAGCCCCCAGCCTGCCTTCCGGACCAACTGGAGAAGGCTTGATGACGGGAAAGGCAGAGGGCAGGTTGAGAACAGAGGATCAGAAGGAGGAAACAACCCTAGGGTTCCTGACACCAACCAGAAGAAAGATTGGGACTCCTTTCCCCTATGCCTGTCTGTCTGTCTCTGGTCTCTATTTATTTCTCATGCACTGACCCTCTCTGCTTCCCTTTCCTTAGTTTCCACAAAGTAGCCCAAATTTCGATGGAATCTGGGCACCCCCACACCTTGTGGGCAGGAAACATCAACCTGAGTCCTGGCATCTCCTGTATGCAGAGGGATGCCCTCTCCAAAGAGCCCAGCTGGAAGTGGCCCTGTCTACTTGTTATTTCTTTGCCCGTCCTTATTCCCACCCCTTACCAGCAGGGACTCAACAAACTTGCATCTGTCAGATGAGTCACGGGACCAGAACCTTGGATGAGGACATACAGAGCCAGCCGCTGACAAAATTGGCAAATGAGAAGAATTCCCACAAACCTGCTCCTTCCCCTGCATTCCTTAAGCTCTGTAAACTGCACTAGTCTCCACCAGTTTTCCACAAACGAAAAGTCCTTGACATTCATCCAATCAGTCACCTCCTATTTAGCTCCGAAATTCGTCCCCGCAGTCTCATCACCCTCACTACCATTGCCCTCATGTGCCCTTGGCATGCCTTGCCTAGATGACAGAAATTCCCTCCCAGCTGATAACCCTGTCTGTGTGTGGCTCGCCTTCGTTCTGTCCTCCCTGGTTTAGCCAGAGAAATAGTTCTAAAATGTATATATCCCAGAGCATCTCAATTTCCTGCATGAAATTTTCCATCATCTATTTACAACCTGGAGGATGACATCTGAATTTATCAGTGAGCACACAAAGACTTTTCATCCACTGAACCCAGCCCACCTGTTACCATTTCCCGGGTCTCTAGTCAGAAGCAGTAACCATCCCATAAACAGTTCTGCTGAACTTCCAGTCAAGATGGAGTGGTGAGTCCTCTGTTCCAACCACAGAACAGTGGTGAATACAACATCTTAATAATATAACACAACACACGTAGCTGGGCTCAAAGACAAGGCAAACTTTCTGTGAGCCAGAAGCAGAACAGAGCCCAAAAATCACTGTATGGGGCTGTGTCTGAGGGGCTTCTGGGTTCTGGGTCCCCAGGCACTGTTAGAGGAGCCAGGAATGTGGTTACCTTTGAAAGGGTAGTGACCGAGGCGCACCACGGGCCTTCTGGATGCAAAGAATGCTCTTCTTCTTACTCTGGGTGTTTATGGAAGCATTCATTATGTGAAAACTCATTTAGGTGTTCATTTATGATTTGTGTGCTATTCTGTGTGCAAGTTATACTTCCATAGAAAAATTTACTTGAAAAAATGTTTTCTTGGGAGACAGGAGACCAGACAGAAGAAGATCCTGCTTTCAGATGATGGGGACCAGAGTAGGGAAAGGGAAGGAGGGTGGAAATAGGCATAGCCTCAGAATGAGGACCCGTGCCAAGCCACCCACGACTCCATGCTGGATTGGCATGATTCTGGCACAGGAGAAGGAACCATGAAACAACACACAGAGCTCACTCTGGAATGGGGGCTTGGGAAATCGGGTGGAGGAAACCACAAAACTATAAACTGCACATTTGGAAAGAGGAGAAAAAAGACAAAAGCAAAACAAATCAAAGAGGGAAAAACAGCCCCTTGAAATGGATCTGCAAATGAAAATTCCAAAACACATTTTAACAATGAAAAAGTTTAATGCTATGAAAGATGGCAAAATCAATAAACAACATGAATTAATTCTAGTTAACATCAATTTAATAGAGCAGCAGTAGTCAAATCTATCAGTTTTATAAGTTTTCAGGTGCTTTTGTATTTAGTTTGTTCCAAAAAAAGCATAAGGGCATGATATCTATTGAAAATAAGCAAGAAATATTAGAGGAAAACAGATAGAAATGAAACAAGAACAATGGCTCACGCTTATAATCCCTGCACTTTGGGAGGCCGAGGTGAGAGGATTGCCTGAGCCCACGGGTTCGAGACCAGCCTGGGCAACTTGGTGAGACCTCATCTCTACAATAAATCCAAAAATTAGCCAGGCATGGTGGCACGTGTCTATAGTTCCAGCTACTTGGAAGGCTGAGGTGGAAGGATCGCCTGAGCCCAGGGTCGAGGCTGCAGTGGCTGTGAGCGTGCCAGTGCACTCCAGCCTGGGCGACAGAGTAAGACTCCAATTTAAAAAATAAAAAAATAATCAACAAGGCTACCTGCATGATCAATGTTTATATACCTAATCCTGAATTGTACCCCACACTTTTATAATAAAAATTAAAAATACAAAAATAAAAAGAACAAATGGGCATTAAAAAAGAAACAGTTGGGAAGAAAAAGAGGAACTAGCTGGAAATCCTAGACAAAAAATCATTATTGAATTTTTTTTAAGCATCAATATTCAGGTTGAATTCTAGACTGATGATAGTCAAAAAGAAGAGATAATGAGGCTGGGCTCGGTGGCTCAGCCTGTAATCCCAGCACTTTGGGAGGCCAGGGCGAGTGGATTGCCTGAGCCCGCGGGGTCGAGACCAGCCTGGGCAACTTAGTGAGATCTCATCTCTACAATAAATCAATAACTAGCCAGGCATGGTAGCGCACGCCTATAGTTCCAGCTACTTGGAAGGCTGAGGCGGAAGGATCGCTGGAGCCCAGTAGTTGAGGCTGCAGTGGCCAGGAGCAAGTCATTGCACTCCAGTCTGGGCAACAGAGTGAGACTCTAACTCAAAAAAAAAAAAAGGAGAGAGAGAGAGATAATGAATTGGGCAATAGTAAGGAAAAAACCATCCAAAATGCAGTACAAAGAGGCAAAGAAAAAAAATATGAAAGACAAGACATGAAGTAAATTAATAAACTTTAGCCTAAGAGGGACATAGAAGAAGAGAGTGAAGAAAATGTGGTGCTTTGTTTTGTTTTGTTTTGTTTGTATTTTTGTTGTATTGTTTTTTGACTTTTTGTTTTTGTTCCTATCAGTTTTCTTTCTACTCTCTTCTAAACTCTTCTTTGTGCCAGAGATTTGAAAGGCACATTGGAATCTGGAGTCATGTTCTTCCTCTAGCAGAGGCAGTCAGTGTCTAGGTTAGGTCAGACATAGTTTATGTAGAATCTCACTGGACTCCATTCCCCTGCCACCCTTCAGCCCTAGGACTGTAGGACAAGTGTGATACCAGCAGAGATTTCCTCTAGTTCCCTGACTCTCTGGACCAAAGCTATAGTGGTGAATCTGAATGTTAGGGGCTGTCCCGCCTTGATTTTCCTTTTAGTGTTTTTGTTAGCATCCAATTCCCTATATTAAATCCCTTTCTGCTTGAACTACCTAGAGTGGTTTCTGCGTTCCTGACTGGTAAAGGTATAATGGCTGTGTTTGAAGATATACTACTTGCCACAAAATAGACACAAAAAATAAAGAATTATAAAACAGGAGAGAAAATATCAAAGTTAGAGAAGAAGTTCAGGAAGTCCCACATTCAAGTAATAGGAGTTTTTAAAAAAAATAGAACTCTGGGGAAATTGAGGGAAGCAATTCACTTTAAAAAAAGTAATTAAATGTTCCCAGAACCAAAGGATATAAGTGTGTACATTGAAGTAGCCTACCACAAAGGATGAAAATAGACTCATTCCAAGGCACATTATAATAACATTTTAGAACATTAGAGATAAAGAGAATATCCTACAAGTTTCCAGAAAGGAAAGAAAACAGTCATATATTCAGTTTCAAAACCCAGAATGCATTTAGACTTCACAAAAGCAAAAATGAAACCTAGAAAGTAATGAAGCAATGTCCTTAAAGTTCTCAAGAAAAAATATTTCAAACATAAAATCTTATACTCAGCAAGTGGCAATCATGTGTAAAGATAGAAAATATTTCTACAAGTACAAATAATTTTTTTAAATGTATTTTCTAAGTACTTTCTCACAGGAAACAACTGGAGGGTGTGTTCCACCAAAAATAAGGAATTACACCAAGGAAAAGGAAACTATGTAGCTGGGCTCGGTGGCTCAGCCTGTAATCCATGCTTTGGGAGGCTGAGGTGAGTGGATAGCCTGAGCCCGCGGGTTTGAGACCCATCTGGGCAACTTGGTGAGACCTCATCTCTACAATAAATCGGAAAATTAGCCGGGTGTGGTAGCGTGCGCCTATAATTCCAGCTATTTGGAAGACTGAGGCGGAAGGATCACTGGAGACAACAGGTCGAGGCTGCGACAGAGTGAGACTTCAACTCAAAAAAAAAAAGAAAGAGGAAACTATGAATACAAAGCCAAATCTGAAAAGAGATGAAGGGAATTCCTAGGATGGCAATGAAGGGTGATATCAGGGTAATGACTGTGTAACACATGTAGACGGCAACCAATCCAGATTGAAGTAGAGCAGAATATTCCAGGAAATCTTTCCTCAGGAAGGTAGAGATCACTTCATGTTTGGAGGAACTGAGAGAAGATGTCCACAAGGGGGGGCTGAATTAGTAATAAGAAAATAAAAAACTAACAGGATGAGGTGACTCATGCCTGTAATCCCAGCACTTTTGGAAGCGGAGGCAAGAAGATTGCCTGAGCCCACGGGTTCAAGAACAGCCTGAGCAACTTGGCAAGACCTTGTCTTTACAGTAAGTCAAAAAAATTAGCTGAATGTGGTAGTACACACCTGTAGTTCCAGCTACTTGGAAGGCTGAGATAGCTGACCGTGAGCATGCCACTGCATTCAGCCTGGGCAACAGAGTGAAATGCCAGCTAAAAAAAAAAAAGAAAAGAAAAATGGCCAAGCATGGTGGCTCAAACCTGTAATATCAGCAATTTAGGAGGCCAAGAGGATTGCCTGAGCCCAGAAGTTCAAGATCAATATAGGAAACATAGAGAGACTGCTTCTCTACAAAAAAGCAAAAAATTAGATAGGTGTGGTTGTGTTCACCTGTCATCCCAGCTACTCAGGAGACTAAGGTAGAAGGATTGCCTAAACCCAGAAGGTCAGGGCTGTGGTGAGCCATGCCACTACACTCTAGCCTAGGCGATAGAATAAAACCCCAACTCAAAGAAAAAAAAGAAAAAGAAAAGACTAAGAAAAGGGAAAATCATCATAGTATATATCATGGCATAGCTGTGACTAGTGTTATTTAGTCATAATAATGTAAATATTTAACATTGATCTAATAAAAGTTATGGTATTGGAAGGATTAAAAGACAAAAGAGTGTCTTTGTGTATGGTGGTGGAGAAGGGGGTGAAAGAGAGTAAAGCCTTATGCCATAGAGGGAAATGCATAAATCAAAGCTGTAGTTGAAAAATAAAGAAGCTGCTGAGTGCCGTGGCTCACGCCTATAATACCTGTACTTTGGGAGACCGAGATGAGGGGATTACCTGAGTCTATTGGTTCGAGACCAGCCTGGGCAACTTGGCAAGGCTTCATCTCTACAATAAATAAAAAAAAATTAGCCAGGCATGGTGGTATGTGCCTGTAGTTTCAGCTACTTGGAAGGCTGAGGTGGAAGAATCACCTGAGCCCAGCAGGTCAAGGCTGCGGTGGCCATGAGTGTGCCACTGCTCTCCAGCCTGGGTGACACAGTGAGACTCCAACTCAAAAAAATAAAGAAACAAAGAAACTAGACTATAAGCATATTATTTAGTGATATAGAGGTAAGCAAACAAACAAATAAAAAAAACAGTTAAAAGAGTTGAAAAAAATGGCGAGAGGATCACTTGGACCCAGGAGTTGGAGGCGGCAATGCACTATGATCACACCTGTGAACAGTCAATACAATATAGCCGGGCACTGTGGAGAGACCCCATCTCAATCAATCCATCTATCAATCAATGAATTGATTGCCTCTGAAGAAATGGAAATGAGAGGCAGGGAGCAGTGGACAGCTGTTTTTCATAATTGGTCTTGAAGGTCAATTTAACTCTTTATGTGTATATATGATTTCAAATAAAGATAAAACTAAAAAAAAATCAGACCCATCTCTTGACTCAGCCTGAAATCCCAGCACTTTGTGAGGCCAAGGCAAATGGATTGCCTGAGCCCCCAGGTTCAAAACCAGCCCGGGCAACTTGGTGAGACCTCATCTCTACAATAAATCAAAATTTAGAGCCAGGCTCGGTAGCTCAGCCTGTAATCCCGCACCTTTGGGAGGCTGAGGTGACTGGACTGCCTGAGCCGGCGGGTTCGAGACCCGCTTGGGCAACTTGGCGAGACCTCATCTCTACATCAATCAAAAATTAGCTGGACGTGGTAGCGCACGCCTGTAGTCCCAGTTACTTGGAAGGTTGAGGTGGAAGGATTGCCTGAGCCCAGCAGGTCGAGTCTGCGGTGGTCGGGAGCGGCCACTGCACTCCAGTCTGGGCGACAGAGTGAGACTCCAACTCAAAAAAAAAAAAATTTAGTGGGGCGTGGTAGCATGCATCTGTAGTTCCAGCTACTTGGAAGCCAGACGGATCACCAGAGCCCAGCAAGTCAATGCTGGGGTGACCATGAGTGTGCCACTACACTCCAATCTGGGCAACAGAATGAGACTTCAACTAAAAAAAATAAATCAGAAATTTATGAAGCCAAAAATAAGGGACAGATCAATGGAAAATACTGGTCTTTAGGAGGAAAATTAATAAACCAGACAAATCTCCAGCAAGCCTGACCAATAAAAAAAGAAAGAATACACTAGCAAACAATATTAGGAGTAAAAAAGATGCAGTTTCTACTTACACAGATTAAAAAAATTTTTTTTAATTTATTTAAAGATGCGGAGTGCAATTCAGGATTAGGTAGATAAGTGGTCATTTCAGATTTTAAAATATTATGAACAGCTTTATGTATTGAAAACTCAGATGAAATGCACAATTTTCTAGATATAAATCACCAAAATCGATGCATAAATAAATAGAAAGCCCAACTTAGCCAATAGCTGTTAAAATGTTTGAATAAAAAGTCTCATACTCTAAAGGATATTATAGAGACAAGGTCTCGCCAAGTTGCCCCGGCAGGTCTCGAACCCCGGGGTTCAGGCAATCCACTCGCCTTGGCCTCCCAAAGTGCTGGGATTACAGACTGAGTCACCAAGCCCAGCCTTTAAAGAATTCTTAAGGTTTGAGAATGCTTGCTGAAGCATTGACAGATAATATATTCTAACGTCTGGAATTTGCTTCAACCAACACAGAAGTAGGAGGAATTAGCAGAGGTATAGATAAAACAAGATTGGCCATAAGCCAACTGTTATTGAGGCTGTGTAAAGTGTAGACAGGGGTTTATTATGGTAGTCTGCCTACTTTTATATATGTTTAAATTTTCCCACAATAAAAATCCAAACTCATTTATGACTTTTTTTTTTTTTTGAGTCAGTCTCACTCTATTGCCCAGGCTGGAATGCAGTGGCATGCTCACAGTCACTGCAGCCTTGACCTGCTGGGCTCCTTGACCGGCTGGGCTCAGGCGATACTTCCACCTCGGTCTTCCAGATAGCCAGAACCATAGGCACGCGCTACCACACCCAGCTAATTTTTGATTTATTGTAGAGACGAGGTCTCACCAAGTTGCCCGGCCTGATCTCAAACCCGTGGGCTCAGGCAATCCTCTCACCTTGGACTCCCAAAGTGCTGGGATTACAGGCGTGAGCCACAGCATGCAGCCTCATTCATGACTTTAAAAGACAAGAAGAACAGAAGCCAAAGTCCTTAACCTGATAAAAGTTAAAATTTCTTTTGTAGCCAAGCTCGGTGGCTCAGCCTATAATCCCAGCGCTTTGGGAGGCTGAGGTGAGTGGATTGCCTGAGCCCGTGTGTTCGAGACCTGCCGCGGCAACTTGGCAAGACCTCATCTCCACAATAAATCAAAAATTAGCTGGGTGAGGTAGCGCGAGCCTGTAGTTCCAGCTACTTGGAAGGCTGAGGCGGAAGGATCGCCGGAGCCCAGCAGGTGGAGGCTGTGGGAGCGGCCACTGCACTCCAGTCTGAGTGACAGAGTGAGACTCCAACTCAAAAAAATAAAATTTCTTTTGTAATGACACTTAAAAACATTGCCATTAAAGTCAAACTAGACAAAGATGCCTATGGTCACTGCTTCTATTGAACATGGTACTAGAGGTCCTAGCCAGAAAGATATGCATACAAGACAGAAAAGAAAGATGTATAAGAATCAAGGAGCTGGGCTGGGTGGCTCAGCCTGTAATCCCGCCCCTTTGGGAGGCTGAGGAGAGTGGATTGCCTGAGCCCGCAGGTTTGAGAGCCGCCTGGGCAGGCGAGACAATAAATCAAAAAAATTAGCCAGGCGTGGTAGCGCGCGCCTATAATTCTGGCTGCTCGGAAAGCTGAGGCGGAAGGATCGCGGGAGCCCAGCAGGTCGAGGCTGCAGTGGCCGGGAGCGGCCACTACACTCCAGTCTGGGCGACAGAGTGAGACTCCAACTCAAAAAAAAGAAAAAAATAATAATAATTAAGGAATCTGCCGGGCCCTGTGGCTCATGCCTATAATCCCAGCACCTTGGGAGGCCAAGGTGAGAGGATTGCTTGAGCCCACGGTTTCGAGGCCAGCCTGGACAACTTGGTGAGATCGCATCTCTACAACAAATCAAAAAACTAGCTGGGCGTGGTGGCACATGCCTGCAGTTCCAGCTACTTGGAAGGCTAAGGTGGAAGGATCTCCTGAGTCCAGCAGGTCGAGGCTGCGATGGCCGTGATCATGCCTCTGCACTCTAGCTTGGGTGACAGAATGAGACTCCAACTCAAAAAAAAAAAAAAAGAATTGAAGAATAAACAGAGAAGGAAAACTACCCTTTTTTTCAAACAATATGATAGTATATTTTTAAAGTGTTTAATGATAAACTATTAAAACTAATAGGACAGATCAGCAAAAAAAAAAAAAAAAAAAAACCTAAAAAAAATTTATATTCACAGTAACAACAGAAATGATCCAGTACCCAGGAATAAATCTAGTAAGATGTGCCTTTCTAAAGAAAATTACAAAACATTAAAGAACTTAAAAAGAGACTTGGATAAATATGTAGACACTTCATGTTTATGGATAGGAAAATTTGATCTTATAAAGATATCGATTACCCCAAAAGTAATATATCAATTCAATACAATTTCAATTAAAATTCCTAATTGGAGCTGGGCTCGCTGGCTCAGGCTGTAATCCTGTGCCTTTGGGAGGCTGAGGTGAGTGGATTGCCTGAGCCCGCAGGTTGGAGACCTGCCTGGGCAACTGGGCGAGACCTCATCTCTATAATTAAATCAAAAAATTTAGCTGGGCATAGTAGCGCGAGCCTGTAGTTCCAGCTACTTGGAAGGCTGAGGCAGAAGGATAGCCGGAGCCCAGCAGGGCGAGGCTGCAGTGGCCGGGAGCGTGCCACTGCACTTCAGTCTGGGCGACAAAAAGTGAGACTCCAACTCAAAAAAAAAAAATTCCTAATTGGATTTGTCTTATAATTTGACAAGCTTATCCTAAAATTCACATGAAAGATCAAAGGTCAAGAAAAGCTAAGACAATTTTAAAAAACTGGTGAGGGAACTTGCCCTACCAGGTGTCAAGACCTCTTCTAAATACATGATTGTTAATTCAATAACATAACGGAGAAGGACTAGACAAGTAGACCAATGAAAAGGAATAAAAAGCCCAGAAACCCACATACTTTTGGAATAACAACGGAGATATCACTAAACATTTGTAGGGAAAGGATGAATTATTCATTTAATTTTATAGGGCACTGGTTATTCATCTTGGAAAAAATTAGATGTCTTCCTCACATCATATAGAAAACATAAATCCCAGGTGTCCAAAAGATACAAACATAAGAAAGAAAAAATTTTAAATCTTTAGGGGAAAATATAGGAGGATATGTTTATGACCTCAGCATCGAAAAGTAGTACATCAATAAACCACAAAAGCCTATTCCATAAAGGAAAAGATTGATACATTTACTATAATAAAATGTAAAACTTCCACTTAAATAAGAGATGACTTCTAAAAACTTAAGGACTGGAAGAAGAAATGTGCAATATACACAATGACAAAGGTGTTAGCATCCATATTTTATAAGGACCTCTTAAAGATCAATTTAGGCCGGTCTTGGTGGCTCAGGCTATAATCCCAGCACTTTGGGAGGCCAAAGGCGAGTGGATTGCCTGAGCCCGCAGGTTCGAGACCAGCTCGGGCAACCTGGTGAGACCTCATCTCTACAATAAAAATACAAATAAAAAATACCTGGGCATGGTAGCGCACGTCTGTAGTTCCAGCAACTCGGAAGGCTGAGGTAGAAGGATCACTGGAGCCCAGGGGTCGACGCTGGGGTGGCCATGAGCATGCATGCCACTGCACTCCAGCCTGGGCAAAGGAGTGAGACTTCGACTCAAAAAACAAAGATCAATTTAAGAGAATTTCCAATTCCAGCAAGATGGAGTAAGCATGCCACACCTTGTCTCTCCCATTGAATGCAACTTCACATTTTTGGACAGGCTGCATGGAACAGCTAACTATCTGAGGACACTGAAAACTAAATGAGGGCAACTCTCTTGGGTCCCCTCCCACTGTGGGAGCTTTCTGGTGTCCTCTCAATAAATACTGCTGTCTAAAAAAAAAAGGAAAGAAAGAAAACTAAATGGTAATAGACCAACTGGGGAAGGATACAAGAAGAATTCGATGTTTCACTGAACCGGTGGTAAGTTTACCATTTTTTTCCTTCAATATCAGTTGTTCTAAAGAAAGCCCAAAACCCCAAAGTACACACCAGATAAGGAAAAAAGAGAAACTTTTCTCAGGTCTGAGGAAGGGGATGATGAGACTACCAAGGATCAAAAAGCATCCTCTGCCGGGCTCGGTGGCTCAGCCTGTAATCCCGCGCCTTTGGAAGGCTGAGGTGAGTGAATTGCCTGAGCCCTCGGGTTCGAGACCCGCCTGGGCAGGCGAGACCTCATCTCTACAATAAAATCAAAAAATTAACCGGGCATGGTAGCACGCGCCTGTAATTCCAGTTACTCGGAAGGCTGAGGTGGAAGGATCGCCGGAGCCCAGCAGGTCGAGCCCGCGGTGGCCGGGAGCAGCCACTGCACTCCAGTCTGGGTGACCGAGTGAGACTCTGACTCAAAAAAAAAAAAAAAAAGCGTCCTCACTTCTGCTTTTTGTTTTGTTTTGTTCTCTCCCATCCCAATCCCTAGTCAATACCACAGTGGAGGCACAGTATTGGCAAGTGCCCAAAACTCAGAAAGAAGCAGAGGAGTTGCCAGGCAAGGTGGCTCCCACCTGTAATCCCAGCACTTTGGGAGGCGGAGGCATTAGGATTGCAACTTGGCCCAGCAGATGGAGGCTGTGGTGGCAGTGAGTGTGCCACTGCACTCCAGCCTGGGCAACAGAGTGAGACTCCTACTCAAAAAAAAAGAAAAGAAAAGAAAAAGAAACAGAGGAGCTGTGATCTTCCATATGTGGGGACAAATTTTTCATTGCTTATTATTCTCTGATTTGAATGACTATAGATTTCTTACCAGAAGTCAGAGGGGGAGGAATAACTTAATTTTTTTTTTTTTAGTCGGAATCTCACTCTTGTCGCCCAGACTGGAGTGCAGTGGCATGCTCACAGCCACCGCCACCTCGACCTGCTGAGCTTAGGTCATCCTTCCGCCTCAGCCTTCCAAAGGAATAACATAGTTAAAGTACAAAAAGGAAAAAAAAAACTGTGACTCAATAATTAAATATCCAATTTAAAGCAATCCTTATGAAAATTTCAACAGCATTTTTTTGTGAAGAAATGGCCAAGCTGATCTTAATAACATTAATATGAAATTGCAAGGGACCCTAAATAGTCAAAACAATTTTGAGGAAAAAAATTAAAAAGTTTGAAGACTCACACACTTCCCAATTTCAAAACATTCTGCAAAGTTACAGTAATCAAAATAGTATAGTACTGGCATACGGATAATCATATAGATCAATGGAGTAGAACTAAGCATCCAGAAATACTTGGTGGTTCAGTCTGTACTCCCAGCACTTTGGGAGGCCGAGGTGAGAGGATTGCCTGAGCCCATGGGTTCAAGACCAGCCTGGACAACTTAGTGAGACCTCATCTCTACAAAAATTAGTCGGACATGGTGGCGTGTGCCTGTAGTTCCAGCTACCTGGAAGGCTGAGGCGGAAGGATCACCTGAGCCCAGCAGGTTGAGGCTACGGTAGCCAGGAGCGTGCCACTGTCCTCCAGCCTGGGTGACAGAGTGAGACTCCAACTCAAAAAAAAAACAAACTTGCATCTACCATCAATAGATTTTTAACAAGAGTGTCAAGATCATTCACTGGGGAAAGAATAGTCCTCAACATACGTTACTGGAACAACTAGATAACCAGATGCAAAAGAATAGAGTTGGGCCCTTTCCTCACAACATATACAAAAATTATTACAAAATAAATTGAAGACCTAAAAACAATATTTATCAACAAATCTTTTCAACTAAAACAGGTGTAAGTCTCTGTGGCCTTAGATTTGGCAATGAAATCATAGATATGACATCAAAAGCACAAGCAACAAAATAAAAAATAGATAAACTGGACATTATTAAAATAAAAAACTTTTGCACATGAAAAGACACTGTTTCAAGAAAATAGAAAGTCTATAGAATGGGATAAAATCTGTATAAGTCATTTATCTAGCATTCTAAAATCATATAGCTAATGTTCTTAAATATCAAAAAATTTTACAAATCATTATATATTATAAATCACATATACAGGATATAAAGAAATTTTGCAACCCAACAACAAAGAGACAAATAATTTAATCCACAATTAGCCAAAAGACTTGAATAGACATTTCTCCAAAGAAGACACACAAATGACAAACACATGAAAAGGTGCTCAATATCATTAATTATGAGGGAAATGCAAATTCAAAATCTCAATGAGGTACCACTTCACACTCATTAGGATGGCTATAATTAAAAAATAAAACACAGGCGGGGCTCTGTGGCTCAGCCTGTAATCTCAGCGCTTTGGGAGGCTGAGGTGAGTAGATTGCTTGAGTCCTGGGGTTCGAGACCCACCTGGGCAACTTGGCAAGACCTCATCTCTACAATAAATCAAAAATTAGCCAGGCGTGGTAGTGTGTGCCTGTAGTTCCAGCTACTTGGAAGGCTGAGGCGGAAGGATCGCCGGAGCTCAGCAGATCGAGGCTGCAGTGGCTGCTCTCGGTGACAACTCAAAAAAAAAAAAACACAGAAAATTACAAGTGCTGGTGAGAATGTGGAAAAATTGAAACCATCATACATTGCTGGTGGGAATATGAAACGATGAAACTGCTACAGAATATAGTTTGGTGGTTCCTCAAAAAATTAAAACGTACATAGGACCTAGTAATTCCATTTTCAGGTATATGTCCAAGAGAACTGAGAACAGGTGTTCAAACAAAAGCTTATACCGGGGGGCAGAGTGTCTCTCCTTGCAGCCGCAAGAGCCAGAGCTAGCGGGCGGGAGCCATGGCAGGAAAAGTATTTAGAAAGTTTCTTCCACTCTTTGACCAAGTATTGGTTGAAAGAAGCGCAACCGAAACTGTAACCAAGGGAGGCATTATGCTTCCAGAAAAATCTCAGGGAAAGGTATTGCAAGCGACAGTAGTGGCCATTGGCTAGGGCGCCAAAGGAAATGGTGGGGAGATTCAACCAGTTAGTATGAAAGTTGGAGATAAAGTTCTTCTCCCAGAATATGGAGGCACCAAAGTAGTTCTAGACGACAAGGATTATTTCTTATTTAGAGATGGTGACATTCTTGGAAAGTATGTGGACTGAAGCAAAACGCTGTTGAAATGGCATCAACATGAAACTGCCCATTCCACTGAAGTTGTGAAATTTTTCATCATGTAAATAATTTTCGTGTTTTTCTTTTATAATAAACTAATGATATCTAAACTAAAAAAAAAAAAAGCTTCTACAAGAGTGGTCATAGCAGTATTATTCATAATAACCAAAAAATGGAAAAAATTCAAATGTCCATCAATTGATGCATGAATAAGCAACATGTGGTATATTCATGCAATGGAATATTATTCAATCATAAAAATGAAGGAAATACTGATATATGCTACAATATGGATAAACCCTGAAAGCATGCTAAGTGAAAGAAGTCAGACACAAAAGGCCATATGTTGCATGATTCTGTTTATATAAAATATTCAAAATAGGCAAATTCATAGTGACCAAAACTGGATTAGGGATTGCGGGGTGGGGAGAGAGGAGTGAGGAATGACTATTTAATGAGTCCAGAGTTTCTTTTTCTTTTCTTTTTTTTTTTTTTTGAGTTGGAGTCTCACTCTGTCACCCAGACTGGAGAGTGCAGTGGCTGCTCCCGGCCACCGCAGCCTCGACCTGCTGGGCTCCGGCGATCCTTACGCCCCAGCCTTCCAAGTAGCTGGAACTACAGGCGTGCGCTACCACACCCGGCTAATTTTTTGATTTATTGTAGAGATGAGGTCTCACCAAGTTGCCCAGGCGGGTCTCGAACCCGCGGGCTGAGGCAATCCACTCACCTCAGCCTCCCAAGGCGCGGGATTACAGGCTGAGCCACCGAGCCCGGCTCAGAGTTTCTTTTTAAGCACTTAAAATGTCCTAGAATTAGATAACGGTAATGACTGCACAATATTATTAATATTCTAAAAGCCACTAAACTGCACACTTTAAAATGATCAAAATTATGAATTATATTCTATATGCTATGGAGACATTCTTCATAAATGAGAGCGAAATAACTGGGTGCAGTGGCTCATGCCTATAATCTCAGAACTTTGGGAGGCAGAGTCAAGAGGATTGCCTAAGCTCAGGGGTTCGAGACTAGCCTGAGCAACATGGTGAGACTTCATCTCTGCAATAAGTCAGAAAATCAGCTGGGTGTAGTGGCTCATGCCTGGGGTTCCAGGTACTTGGAAGGCTGAGGCGGAAGGATCTCCTGAGTCCAACAGGTCGAGGCTACAGTGGCTGTGAACGTGCCATTGCACTCCAGTTTGGACAACAGAGACTCTGACTCAAAAAAATAAAGAGCGAAATAAAGGCATTCTCAAATGAAGAAAAATTAAAAGAATCTGCCATCTGCATACCTGTTCTAAAATAAATGCTATAGAATGTTCTTCAGATGGAAAGAAAAGTATACCTGAGCCGGGCTCAGTGGCTCAGCCTGTAATCCTATGCTTTGGGAAGCTGAGCTGAGTGGATTGCCTGAGCCCGCGGGTTCGAGACCCGCCTGGGCAACTTGGCGAGACAATAAATCAACTCATCTCTACAATAAATCAAAAAATTAGCCAGGCATGGTAGCGCGCACCTGTAGTTCCAGCTACTTGGAAGGCTGAGGCGGAAGGATCGCCAGAGCCCAGCAGGTCGAGGCGGGCCACTGCACTCCAGTCTGGGTGACAGAGTGAGACTCAAACTCAAAAAAAAAAAACAAAAACAAAGAAAAAAGAAAAGGATACCTGAAAGAAACTTAGAACATCAACAATAAAGAAAGAGGAACAAAAAATGGTAAAATTCTGGTTACTAGTCTATAAAAATAGACTATTTTTTCTCTTAAGCTCTTTAAAATATGTATGAGTTGAGACTCAGAAAACAATACCACAAAAGCATGGCACTTTGATATGCAGAAAATTTTGAAGTAAAATAGGAATGCCTTAGAAGCTGTCTCAAAATCAAGGTCTTTCTGACCTCTTCTGTCTCTGTCCCTCAAGCACAAAAGGGATTCCCTCTAGAATTTTTTTTTTATCTGACTGAGAAAAAGAAATGTAATTTCCTTAAGGTCCCTTTCCTAGGAATCTCTTCAAATAACCAAGAGAGATTAACCACCTAGAGAAGAGACTAAAAGTCATCACCACACTCAGACGGACTCTATCTGTTCTTCTGAGGGCAGTTTCAAGAGATAACCTGGAAGACTTTATCTACATAATAAGATAACCTTTGTTCACAGTGCAGTTTCACCCCTAACCTTCCTGTAACTTGCAGGCACCATTTAGCTTCCTAAAAGAATCATTTACAAGATAATATCTGCCTCCCAGGCACATTCACTTCCCCTAAAAATCATTTACAAACTCTAAAATTGGCTACATTTTCCCCATCTCCCTCTTTCCCATGTGGAGGATATATAAGGCTCAATCACTTGGCCCTTCTTTGAGTTTCATATTTTATATGGCTCCATGCTTATGTATGTTACTAAATTTGCATGCCTTTTTCTCCTATTTATCTGTCTATTGTAAATCATTTCAGCAAACCTTTAGAGAAAGCAGTAGAGACGATTTCTCTCCACCCCTACATATGACAATTGAAAGCAAAAAATTGTGAAATCTCAAAAGTATAGGCAGCCAAAGCAAAAATGGGCAAATTGAATCACATCAAGCTAAAAAGCTTTTGAACAGCAAATAATCAAGTGAAGAGACAACCCACAGAATGGGAGGAAATATTTGTAAACCATCCATCTGACATAGTATTAATAGCCAGAATATATAAGGAGCTCAAACAAGTCAACATGAAAAAAACAAATTTGATTTTAAAATGGCCAAAAGATTTGAATAGGGATTTCTCAAAAGAAGACATACAAATGGCTTACAGGTTTGTGAAGAAATGATCAACACCACTAATTCAAAGATATGCAAATCAAAACTATGTGTCATCTTATCCCAGTTAAAATGACTTTTATTCAAAAGATAGGCAATAATGAATGCTGGCAAGGATTTGGAGAAAGGGGAACACTTATACACTGTTGGTGGAAATGTTAATTAGTACAGTAACTATAGAAAACAGTATGGAGGTTCCTCAAGAAACTAAAAATATAACTACCATACAAACCAGCAATTTCAAAGAAAAGAAATCAGTAATAGAAGAGATATCTGCACCCCCACCCATGTTTGCTGCAGCACTATTCACAATAGCCAAGATAGAGAAGAAGCCTAGTGTCCACCAGCAGATGAATGGAAAAAGAAAATGTGGTTCATATACACAACCATATATTATTCAGCCATAAAATAAAGTGTGAAATCCTGTCATATGCAACAACATGGATGGAACTGGAGGGCATTATGTTAGGTGAAATAAGCCAGGCACAGAAAGACAAATATTGTATCACTCATATATGGGAGATAAAATTTTTTTTAATTTAAAATATTGAACTTGAACTCAAAGAGATAGAGATGAGAATGATGGCTACCAGAGGCTGAGAAGAGTACTGGGGAGGGGGAATAGAACACAGTTAAATAAAATGAATAAGATGTAGTATTTGGTAGCATACTAGGGTGACTATAGTTAGCAAGAGTTTATTGTATATTTAGAAATAACTCAAAGAATGGAATTGGAATGTTCCTAACACAAGGAAATAATCAAGGTTTGAGGTGATGGATACCAAAGTTACTCTAATTTGATCATTACACATTGTATGCCTGTATCAAAACATCACATGTACTCCATAAATATATACATTACTATGTGCCTATAATAATTAAAATCAACTTCTTTTTGAGTCAGCATCTCACTCTTTTTTTTTTTTTTTGAGTTGGAATCTCCCTCTGTCACCCAGACTGGAGTGCAATGGCTGCTCCCAGCCACCACAGCCTCCACCTCCTGGGCTCTGGCGATTCTTCTGCCTCAGCCTTCCAAGTAGCTGGAACTACAGGCGCGCGCTACCACGACAGGCTAATTTTTTTGATTTATTGTAGAGATGAGATCTCACCAAGTTGCAGGCGGGTCTCGAACCCACGAGCTCAGGCAATCCACTCACTCAGCCTCCCAAGGCGCGGGATTACAAGCTGAGCCACCGAGCCCGGCTGGCATCTCACTCTTGTCTCCCAGGCTGAAGTATAGTGGCACACTCACGGTCACCGCAGCCTTGACCTGCTGGGTTCAGGAGATCCTTCCGCCTCAGCCTTCCAAGTAGCTGGAACTACAGACTCATGCCACCACACCCGGCTGGTTTTTTTATGTTATTTTTTTTATTATTGTAGAGAAAAGGTCTCAGCCAATTGCCCAGGCTGGTCTAGAACGCCAGGCAATCTTCTTGCCTCAGCCGCCCAAAGTGTTGACATTACAGGCTGAGCCACTGTGCATGGCCTAAAATCAACATTTTAAAAAAATTATATCTTGGTTCAAGGAGTTTGGGTGCATGCAGATGTGATATAGGTGATAAGAACAAGAGGAAAGAGAGAGGGTAAAAGGACCTACAAGGTGGTAAGTTTTCTTTCTTTCTTGAGTCTTGCTCCGTTGCCAAGGCTGGAGTGCAGCGGCACACTCACGGCCACGCCAGCATTGACCTGCTGGGCTTCAGCGATCCTTCCGCCCCAGCCTTCCAAGTAGCTGGAACTACAAGCGTGTGCCACCACCTCAGCTAATTTTTATTGATTTATTATAGAGATAAGATCTCACCGAGTTGCCCAGGCTGGGCTCAAACCCGTGTGCTCAGGCATTCCTCTTACCTTGGCCTCCCAAAGTGCTAGGATTACAGACTTGAGCTGCTGTGTCCAGCCAATGGTAAGGTTTCTACATTTCACTGTGAAATATTAAGTATGTATATTATTATTTTTTTTTTTTTGAGTTGGAATCTCACTCTGTCGCCCAGACTGGAGTGCAGTGGCTGCTCCCGTCCACCGCAGCCTCAACCTGCTGGGCTCCGGCGATCCTTCCGCCTCAGCCTTCCAAGTAGCTGGAATTACAGGCATGCGCTACCACGCCCGGCTGATTTTTTGATTTATTGTAGAGATGAGGTCTTGCTGCCCAGGCGGTTCTCGAACCCATGGACTCAGGCAATCCACTCACCTCAGCCTCCCAAAGGCGCGGGATTACAGGCTGAGCCACTGAGCCCAGCAGTATGTATATTATAATCCCTAGAACAACCACAACATTTTAAAACTATATAAACAAATACAATTAAAGCTCAATAGATAAATGTAAATAAAATACAAAAATTATTCAAATAATCCAAAGGAAGGCAAGACAGAGGAAACAGGAACAAAAGACAGAGGAAACAAATAGAAACTAAGTACTAAAAAGGGAGACCTAATTTCAAACATATCAATACTTACATTAAATGAGATTATCTAAAAGACAGAGATTGTCAGATTGAACTTAAAAACAAATAAAATTTGCTGTCTACAATTTTATAAGACAAGTAGCCTGAAAGTGAAAGGAGAAAAGATATACCATACAAACATTAATCAAAAGACAGTTGGAGTTGGCTATGTTATTATTAGACCAAAGAAGTCGGGCTCGGTGGCTCAGCCTGTAATCCCAGCACTTTGGGAGGCTGAGGTGAGTGGATTGCCTGAACCCGCGGATTCGAGACCTGCCTGGGCAACTTGACAAGACCTCATCTCTACAATAAATCAAAAATTAGCCGGGCGTGGTAGCGCGTGCCTGTAATTCCAGCTACCTGGAAGGCTGAGGCAGAAGAATCGCCAGAGCCCAGCAGGTGAGGCTGTGGTGGCTGGGAACGTGCCACTGCACTCCAATCTGGGTGACAGAGTGAGACTCCAACTCAGAAAAATATATATATATTAGACAAAAGAGACTTCAAACCGGGCTCGGTGGCTCAGCCTGTAATCCCGCACTTTGGGAGGCCGAGATGAATAGATTGCCTGAGTCTGCAGGTTCGAGACCCGCCTGGCCAACTTGGTGAGCCCTCATCTGTACAATAAATCCAAAAAAAAAAAATTAGCCGGGCGTGTTAGCGCTCACCTGTAGTTCCAGCTACTTGGAAGGCTGAGGTGGAAGGATTGCCGGAGCCCAGCAGGTCGAGGCTGCGGTGGCCGGGAGCGGCCACTGCACTCCAGTCGGGGTGACAGAGTGAGACTTCCACTCAAAAAAAAAAAAAAATTAATATAGAATTGCAATTTAAAATTTTTTATTTGCAAATCAACTTTTTAAAAATTGCCATTATAAAAGACTTAAGTTATTTTATTTTTTATTTTACTTTATTTTTAAAATTTTTTTGAGTTGGAGTCTAACTCTGTTGCCCAGACCAGAATGCAGTAACACACTCATGGCCACCACAACCTCAACCTGCTGAACTCAGGCAATTCTTCCACTTCAGTCCTCCAAGTAGCTGGAATCACAGGCAGGCATTATCATGCCTGGCTAGTTTTATAATTTTTATTGCAGAGATGAGGTCTTGTCAAGTTTCCCAGGCTGGTCTTGAATCCCTGGGCTCATGCAGTCTTCTTGCCTCCACCTCCCAAAGTGCTGGGTTTACAGACACGAGCCTGTAATTTTATTTTAAATGTTGTGTTCATTCATTTTTGAATAGGTAAAATCAAAAGGCACAGAGGATTACTGTACTGTTTTAACACTCAAAACATGGAAGGATATAATCTTAGAGAAAAAGAGAGTTCCCCCTCAAAAAAAGGGATGGTGGGGAAAACTGTGTGTGTATATTTTCTTTCTTCTTTCCTTCCTTCCTCCTTCCCTCCCTTCCTCTCTCCTCTCTCTCTCTCTCTCTCTCTCTCTCTCTCTCTCTCTCTC
>NW_007259238.1:674448-678330 GCF_000164805.1 Carlito syrichta
GGCCACTGCACTCCAGTCTGGGTGACAGAGTGAGACTTCAACTCAAAAAAAAAAAAGAGACTTCAGAGCAAAGATAATTTTCAGGCATCATATAATAATAAAAGAACCAATTCTCCAAGAAGACATAACAACTTTAGATGTGTATGCATCTAAAGAGCTTCAAATTGCATGCAGCAAAAAAGCTGATAAACTTGAAAGCAGAAATGGACAAATTCACAATTATTTTGTTTTTTTTTGAGTCAAAGTCTCACTTTGTTGCCCAGACTGGAGTGCAGTGACACAATCACAGCTACTGCAGCCTCGACCTGCTTGACTCAGACGATCCAATAATAGATATTTCAGCACTCCTGTCTCAGTAATAAATAGAATAAGCCAACAGAAAAATCAGCAATATTAAAGAACTGAACTATTCCATCTACCAACCAGATTCAATTTGACATTTATAGGACCCTACACTGAACGAACAGAATATACATTCTTCTCAAATGCACATGGAACATTCACTATTATCGATTATATCCAGAGTCATAAAACAAACCTTAATAAATGTAATAGACCTGAAATCATACAAAGTGTGTTCTCTGACCATAATAGAATTAAACTAGCAATCAATAATAGAAAGATAACTGGAAAACTTCCAAACACATGAAAATTAAGCAACATAATAATCCTTGGGCCAAAGAGGAATTCTCAAGGGAAATTAGAAAATATTTGAATTCAATGAAAAATACAAAATTTGTGGGATGCAGCTAAAGTAGCATTTAGAGGGAAATATATACTATTAAATACTTTATTTGAAAAGAAGAAATATCTTAAAGCAGTTTTCTTTTTTTTTCTTTTTTCTTTTTTTTTTTTGAGTTGGAGTCTCACTCTGTCACCCAGACTGGAGTGCAGTGGCCACTCCCAGTCACCGCAGCCTCAACCTGCTGGGCTCTGGTGATCCTTCCACCTCAGCCTTCCAAGTAGCTGGAAGTACAGGCACGCGCTACCACGCCCGGCTAATTTTTTGATTTATTGTAGAAATGAATTCTCGCCAAGTTGCCCAGGCGGGTCTCAACCCACGGGCTCAGGCAATCCACTCACCTCGGCCTCCCAAAGCGCAGGATAACAGGCTGAGCCACCGAGCCCAGCCTTAAACCAGTTTTCTAAGCTTCCACATTAAGAAGCTAGAAAAAGGGCTGGGCACAGGGGCTCACACTGTAATCCCAGCACTTTGGGAGGCCGAGGCAAGTGGATTGCCTGAGCCCATGGGTTCAAGACCCGCCCAGGTAACTTGGCGAGACCTGTCTCTACAATTAATAAAAAATCAACTGGGTGTGGTAGCACGTGCCTATAGTTCTGACTACTTGGGATTGCTGGAGCCCAGCAGGTCGAGGATGCAGTGGCCAGGAGCGTGCCACTGCACTCCAATCTGGGTGACAGAGTGAGATTCCAACTCAAAAAAAAAATTTTTTTTAATAAAATAAATAAAAATTCCAGCACTTTGGGAAGCTGAGACAGAAGAACTGCTTGAGCCCAGGAGTTCAAGACCAGCCTAGGAAACATAGTAAGACCTCATCTCTACAAAAAAATTTAAAAATTAGCCAAGCCTGGTGATGAGAGCGTGTAGTGTCAGCTATTCAGGAGGCAGAAGCAGAAGGATCACCTGAGCCCAGGAGATTGAGGTTGTAGTGAGCCACTGCACTCCAATCTAGATGACAGAGTGAGACTTTGATTCAAAAAAAAAAAGCTGGGAAATTAAAACATGGCATATTATTCAAAGAAGAGAATACTATACAGCAGTATTTTAAATCATGTGTATATTTCATGATATGATTTTTTTTTTTTTGAGTCAGAGTCTGTACTCTCGCCCAGGTTTGAATACAGTGGCACGCTCATGGCTACCGCAGCCTCATCTTCCTGGGTTCAGATGATGCTTTTGCCTCAGCCTCCCAAGTAGCTGGAACTACAGGTACAACCAGGAGGGTGGCTTACACCTGTAATCCCAGCACCTTGGGAGGCCAAGGTGAGAGGATTGTCTGAGCCTACGGGTTCGAGACCAGCCTGAGCAAGCTGGGGAGATCTCATCTCTACAATAAATAAAAAAATTAGCCAGATGTGGTGGCATATACCTGTAGTTCTGACTACTTGGAAGGCTGAGGATTGCCTGAGCCCAGCAGGTCGAGGCTGCAGTGGCCATGAGTGTGCCACTGTGCTCCAGCCTGGGCAACAGAGTGAGATTCCAACTCAAAAAAAAAAAAGCCAAAATACAAAAAACTACAAGTGTGTGCCACCATGCCCAGCTAATTTTTTGATTTATTGTAGATATGAGTTATCACCAAGTTGCCCAGGCTGGTCTCAAACTCCTTGAGATCAGGCAATCCTCTCACCTCAGCCTCCCAAAGTGCTGGGATTACAGGCAAAACCAGCCAGATCGTTTAAATAAATGAATTTGGAACTATGTAGAATCAACATGGATGAACTCTCAAAAATACAATGTTGAATGCAAAAGCACACTGTAAAATGACACTATTTATATAAGTTTGCAAATATGCAAAACGATGCTATATACTGTTGATGCACATCTACAAATCCTTTAGTGTATAAAAACTTGCCTGAGAAATACAAACACAAATTCAGGAGAGTTGTTATCTCAGGGTAGAATATACAAAAGACTTCAGTAGTATCTGTAAATTCTTTTCTTTTCAAAAAAATCTAAGCTAGCAAGGCAAGATATTGAAATTCAATGGAGACAAATGATGGATTCATGGAACTTCATTATGTTATTCTTTATACTTTTTTTTTTTTTTTTGAGTTGGAGTCTCACTCTGTCGCCCAGACTGGAGTGCAGTGGCCGCTCCTGGCCACCGCAGCCTCGACCTGCTGGGCTCCGGCGATCCTTCTGCCTCAGCCTTCTGAGTAGCCAGAATTACAGGCATGCGCTACTACGCCCGGCTCATTTTTTGATTTATTGTAGAGATGAGGTCTCGCTGCCCAGGTGGGTCTTGAACCCGCAGGCTCAGGCAATCCACTCACCTCAGCCTCCCAAAGGCGCGGGATTATAGGCTGAGGCGCCGAGCCCAGCTTCTTTGTACTTTTCTTAGTATTTGAATTTTTTTTTTTTTTTTTTTTTTAGTTGGGAGTCTCACTCTGTTGCCCAGACTGGAGTGCAGTGGCCACTCCCGGCCACCGCAGCCTCGACCTGCTGGGCTCTGGCAATCCTTCCCCCTCAGCCTTCCAAGTAGCTGGAACTACAGGTGCGAGCTACCACGCCTGGCTGATATTTTGATTTGTTGTAGAGATGAGGTCTTGCCAAGTTGCCCAGGCGGGTCTCGAACCCGCGGGCTCAGGCAATTCATTCACCTCAGCCTCCCAAAGCGCGGGATTACAGGCTGAGCCACCGGTATTTAAAATATTTTACAATCAGAAAAATAATTACCATTACACACAAATAGGCATCATAGTTAGGAGCTGTGGGACTTAAGCCAATGACTTAACTTCTCTTCTCAGCTTTCTTATCTGTAAAATAAAGATAATAATAGAACTTCCCTTATAGTGTTTTTGTGAAGATCCTATGAGGTCAAATGCAAGATGCTTAGTATAATACTGGCCACAAAGTAAACACAAGTGTTGAGGCATTATTATTATTATTATTATTATTATTATTCCTCATCCTTTGAGACTCAGCTGTCATCTCTGTGATGACTTCTTTCTTCCTCAGCACCATCCTCCACGTCTAATTGGGCGCTCTATCCTAACTTGTATTTTTTTTTTAAGTTGGATTCTCACTTCTTCACTCAGGCTGGAGTGCAGTGGCATGCACGTTCATGGTCACCCCAGCGTCGAGATTCTGGGCTCCAGCGATCCCTCTGCCTCAGCCTTCTGAGTAGCTGGAACTACAGA
>NW_007259238.1:678350-691032 GCF_000164805.1 Carlito syrichta
CTCAGGCAATCCACTTGCCTCGGCCTCCCAAAGTGCTGGGATTACATGCTGAGCCACTGAGCCCAGCCCATCCTAACTTTTAATTTTTTTTTGTTTGTTTGTTTGAGTTGGAGTCTTACTCTGTCACCCAGGCTGGAATGCGATGGCACACTCATGGCCACCACAGCCTCGACCAGCTGGGCTCAGGCAATGCTTCTACCTCACCCTTCCAAGTAGCTGGACCTACAGGAATGCACCACTACACCCGGCTAATTTTTCTTGATTTATTGTAGAGATGAGGTCTCAACAAGTTGTCCAGACTGGTCTCGGGCCCGTGGGCTCAGGCAATCCTCTCACTTAGGCATCCCAAAGTGCTGGGATGATAGGCGTGAGCCACTGCGCCAGGCCCATTCTGACTTTTTACAGTGCTTAACTGTGTTGTAGTTTAACTATGCGTCTGCTTTCCTGACTGTAATCTTTTCTTTTCTTTTCTTTTCTTTTTAAGCTACAGGGTCTCACTCTCCCAGGCTGGAGTACAGTGGCATGATCATAGCTCATTATCACCTTGAACTCCTGACCTCAAGGGATCCTCCTGCCTCAGCCTCCCAACTAGCTGGGATTAGAGTCGTCAGCCACTGCACCTGGCTCCTATTTTCTCATTTATCTTAGTTTTCCAAATGTCTGGCAATGGTAGGAATATAAGAGTCATTATGAACAAACAAAAGATTGAACAAGTAAATATCCCTCTTTCCCCAATAAACCCTCTGGTGTTGTTTCTCTCCTTCATCCTTCTTCCCAAGGGCCCAGGACTCTAATAGACTGTCTTAAGCCCCTCTAGTCACGGAAGAAATGCATAACACTCTACTTGGGTAATAAAAGAAACTCATCTACAGAAGACACGCTTTAAAAAAGGACAGAGTCTCTAAGGGTGGAAGTTTAGATCCTAAGGCACACTCCCTGCCCCCATTCCCATCTATTATCTATCTCCTCTTAGAGAAGGACCGTCTCAACAAGTGAGGGACACGAAATGTGGGAACACGGCTCTCATGGAAAGAGTTGTAAGTGTTCTCCTGAAAAGTTGTGTGTGAGCCGCATTTTCAAAAACACAAATCATATTTTGAATGAGTAAAAGAATGTTTCTAATTTACTGGAGAAGCAGGCTTGTTAAATCCTATTGTGAATTCTTTCTTAAGACTGAAGAATTCTTTTGTTAAGTAAATATTCAGGCCCTTCCTTGCCAAAGAGCTTTTGAAATCTTTGCTGTAATTATGCTGATGTTTTCTGTGTTTATATGTTAAATGCCTAGAGCTTAATTGTTAATGGGTAAATAAGAGAAGCCGCTAGGTCCTTGCCAAAAGAGGCCCGATGGCTGAGGCTGGGAGAACAATGGCTCCGCGGGACTCCCCTGGAGGGGGAGAGGGAGGGGCAGTTAGGGAACGAGCAGCTCTATTCTCTATAGACACGGCTCCTGGAGGAGCCTAGGAAGAGACAGAGACCTTGGGAGTAAGGACAAAGGCTGCTCTTCCCGAGTAGACCTGTTCTGAACAAAGGTTCAAGCGGAGCTGTGGCCTGGGCTTCCTTTCGCTTATTGCCAGGAGGTTAAATTCTTGCTGCTCTCAAAAAGACCAACCGAAGAAGATGGTGCTGTTGGGAAATCTGCCCACCAAGTCATAGGCTAATCGCCCAAGGCGGGCGACTTAGGATGGAATTCCATGTCCACCACTGTGTGCTGAGCTGTGCAACCTTAGGTACATCATTTAATCCCTTTCCTCGGGTCTCAGCAGCAAAATGGGGGATAAGATGCCTACCCCAGCAGGGAGCAGTGGCTCACGCCTGTAAACCCAGCACTTTGGGGGACCAAGGTAAGAGGATCGTTTGAGGCCAGGAATTTGAGATCAGTCTGGGCAATACAGCAAGACCCCATCTCCACCTCCCCCCAAAAAAATGCCTACCCCATAAAGATTTTGTGAAAATTAAATAAATTAATATTGTAGAAAAGTGCTTCTAGAACTGTGTCTGGCATCTTGTATAAGTGCTACATAAGTTAAATATTTAGCTGAGAGTTAAATAAACATTGTGTGCGATTTCCATATATCAAATTTATCTGGAAGAGGTACGAATAACATCTTACACTTGAGAATCCTTAGTGGATTTACAGTGAGTTGCCATCCATATTTGATGGGCCCTCCTTCTCGTTGATGCATATTTAAATATCGTTCTTTTTTTCTAGCTGCTGCAGTACATCCTCTGAAAGGTGATAAGCAGAGCAGAGGAATGAGTGAGAAATTGTCCCTATACTTCAGTTGAGAGTTCAGTATTGCCTGTTCAGATCAACTCTGTGTTTAAATGTTCAGAGCCTGGGTCTTGGCAGAAGCTGGCTGAGACCTACGAGCCTGCCAGGGTATCTGAGATCATCTTAGCTGTTCTAGGCAAAGTAACACTCAATCGAAAGTCAGCAGATCAAGTGTAAGGAAGGAGCTAACTGGAAATCTCTGGAAGCCTTTTTCAGTTTGGAGGTGGAAGAGAACTGAGGCGACTCTGCGAATATCCTCAGAGAGACAGACTCAGGTTTGTTAAGGCAAGGTTGTTCCCTCTGGATTCTAGTCCTCCCAATGGAGATAATGTTGTCAAAGATAAGATTCTCACCCAAGTAGAAGGAAAAAATGCTCTCAAGGCTTGCCAGACTCTAAAACCTCAGAGTTGAAAAGGGCATTTCAATCCAAGCTACAAGCAGCCAGCCAAGAGCTAAAAGTGTTCGTGCTTCTAGGCACAGAATGTCCCTCAGTTCTCAGCACTGCTGGGCCAGCGCCGACTTTGGGGAAATCCACGTGGAAGTCTCACTTCTCCTCCCTCAAGAAAGATGCTCAGCTCAATGCCATCTGGGTCCAGAGCAGGAGTTCAACATCCTTGTCTGGGGCTCTGGTGCTGGAGTCAAGGAGGCCCTAGACCAGCTCTGGGGCTCCATAGGGACTCACCTATGTCCAGGAGCAGGATCTGGGGGTTTCCCGCAAGGACCCTCAGGACCTCCCTAGAGCAGCCCTCCTCTGCCTCCTCGCTGTTGACTGTTGGAATTCTCACTTTTGTTCATCTGTCACTTGTAATTTGTCCAAGCGGAGTCACATCTATTAGCTCACCTGATCCCCACAACCACATCTTAGTAGACAGAAAGGTGCTGTTAGGGCATTTGACAACCGAGGAAGCAGAGACTCAAAAATCTATAATGACACGCCCAGGGCCACAGAACCATTAACGACTGAGACAAAAGAGTGAGTGAGCATCTCATCCTGGCCTGTGCTCTTCACTTGCCACCCTGTCACCCTGTCTCTGAAGGCTCTCGAGGGAAAGGGGAAAGACGGGTGTCCCCTGTCTTCCCATCAGAATCACAGCCAGCAACCACACTGGGCAAAGAAAGGCAGGTAGGTGACAACCACACACAGACCTAGGTGCTCTGTGAGCCCCTCTTTCCTCTGCACGCTGCTCTCTCACCTTGGTTCCCCTTGGGGTAGGACCCTCCCAAGAGGGACCTGCAGCATCTTCCTTTCTCTGCTTTAGAAATAGTTGGTCCTGCTCAACTCCCAGAGATGGTCTAAGAACCCCAACACTGTGGAACTGCCTGGGCTCCAGGGAAAAGTGAGCACCTTCAAGATGCTGAGGATAGCTCCCCAGAAGGTGCCAGCACTTTCAACTATGTGACCAACGCTCAGTTTCCCCCACCTTGTAAAAGGGGCTGGCTCAAATGGCATACATATTCGAGACCCTCCCACCAGGACCCTCCAAAGAAGGCGTGAAAAGATGTCTGGGTCAGGGAGGGATGAGGACTCTTCCTAGCTGAGGAAGTGACTAGAAACAAAGAACCTTGGAGTTGGGGGCCTTGGAGATTGCCTGGGTCAGTCCAGGAAGCTGGCTGAGGAGCTAAGGAGCAAGAGACTAAAATCAGCCACGCAGGGGACAGAAGGGAAGGAAAGGGTTGAGCAGTGAGCAAAAAGACAAAGAGCAGGCAGTTCCAAAGAGCCAAGAATGCAAATCATTTGCAGAAGCCTTGAAATACTCAACCAAGTCCCTTGTGGGGGTGCCTGAGGACACAGGCATGGCCACCTCTACACGTCACAGTGAGTGTGAGCCCATGTGAGTGTCCCCACTGAGTCATCCCGTGTGTGTAATGATCATGTCGGTTGTGAGTCACTAAGTGTGTGTCAGAGTCAGGTGGGGGTGTGTGTGTTTAGCGCAGAAGCGTGAAGGCCGCCTGTGCCCAGAGTGTCAGCGGAATGTGAATGAAAGCCAGAGCAAGCACAGAGCCCTCCCAGGGAAGCTGTGTTTAAAGGGCACCATGTTTCATTCACACCGTACATCACACACCACATTTCTGAACACGTTCCAGAGAAAGCCATCTGTGCCCTCTTCCTGCTGAAACCCCCCTACAGAGGCAGCAGTGCTAAATTCTTCAGGCTCACAGAGTTGTTTTCAAAGTCAGAGATGGCCACAGTTCTAGAAGTCTGCATTTCAGCCCCTTCGTACTGGAAGGGCTGTGGCAGAGAAAGCTGATACTGCAGTCCCAGAGTCACGGAGCAAGCTAGGAACAAAGCAAGGTGCGCACCCAGGTGTCTTGACTTCCCTGCCCACGACTCAGTCCACCAGCACAGATTAGGTTCTTTTTTCTTTCTCAGTTCACTTCTTTGAACCAAAATGCACTCAGATCCTCCCATGAAAAGAAACACTGATGTCACGTCCTAAAGGCTGGAGTTGATGAATAACCCCAAAGGCAAAGCCGAGGCATCTCTGGCCAGATAGTTGTAGACCAAGTGTCATTTGACCTCTTTTCCTAGGGCCACACCCGACCCAGGTCAGGCAGAGCCCACAGGGAGATCCATTCTTAGGTCTCTAGCTCCAAATATTTTGTGATTCAGAAGTTGCTTATGAGACATTTGTGGATGTCTCACACAGGACCCCCTGATTCTTCCTCCTGCCATCTTTCTGGTAGTCACATGCCACAGTTTAATTTCGCCTGCCCCACAAAAATGGAAAAAATACATAAAAGTATGGGATTTATTTTAGCAGTTCTGAGAAAGGGTTTAATAGGTAAAGAGTCCAAACTATTAAGATGAGTTTGGGGGATTATCCATGAGTTTCAAAATTCCATTCAGTCTTTTCAGATGGCTCAATATTGACCCCAACTTCAAAGGGATCACTTCAGTCACTGGATTTATTATTCTTATTTCATATTAATTAAGTAGTTACTGTATATACAGTGCTGTTGAGGCCATTCAACATACATAAACACTGCCCTGCATCCCTGGAGAGCAGAGATTTATTATCTCATCTGTCAGGACTTCAAAGCCCTTTCACTCCAATAACACCTTGTCACTGACCATGGAGGAGGCGGAGATGCTTGGGACACGTGAGGTAGGGAGAGTGGAAGGGAAAGAGAAGTCACTGCACCCACTCAGATCTGGAGAAAGCTGATCTTCTATCTGGGTACCAGTTTTGCATTTATTTTCCCAATAGAGCTCTCCAAAAACCATGCCCTGGGAAAGCAGTTCAGAGGATGTGTCCTTGTATAGTGGACAGACAGACAAAACACTGATATAGTAAGTGTTCCTTGTATGTAGCACATGGGTCAAAAGAGTAGAATAACCAAATGTTTCCTTGAATATAAATATATATATTTACAAGGGTATTTATTTATTTATTTTTATTGTTTTTGAGTTGGAGTCACTCTGTTGCCCAGACTGGAGTGCAGTGGCCGCTCCAGGCCACCACAGCCTCAACCTGCTGGGCTCTGGCGATCCTTCTGCCTTAGCCTTCCAAGTAGCTGGAACTACAGGCACGTGCTACCACGCCCGGTTCATTTTTTGATTCATTGTGGAGATGAAGTCTCGCCAAGTTGCCCAGGTGGGTCTCTGATCCGCGGGCTCAGGCAATCCACTCACCTCAGCCTCCCAAAGCACAGGATTACAGGCTGAGCCACCGAGCCGGCTTACAAGGGTATTTATTTCAGCATGCACTGTAATAGCAAAGAGCTATAAACCACCTGAAAAATCCATTGACAGGAGATCAGTTAAATAAATTATGGCACATCCATGCAATGGAAGACAATGCAGCTATGAAGAAGAATGGGTTATAGACACTTACGTTGACCTGAAAAGAGGTGCATGACTATTAGATTTAAAAAAAGAAAAAGGCCGGGCTCGGAGGCTCAGCCTGTAATTCCATCACTTTGGGAGGCCAAGGCAAGTGGATTGCCTGAGCCTGTGGGTTCGAGACTAGCCTGGCAACTTGGAGAGGCCTCATCTCTACAATAAATCAAAAATTAGCTGGGTGTGGTAGCTAGCGTGCGCCTGTAGTTCCGCCTACTTGGAAGGCTGAGGTGAAAGGATTGCCAGAGCCCAGCAGGTCGAGGCCGTGAGTGTGCCACTGCACTCCAGCCTGGGCGACAGTGAGACTCAGACTCAAAAAAAAAAAAAGAAGAAAAGAAAAGAAAGTCTCGTTAGGTTCTCTCCCACTCTGAGAACTTTTTTGTCCTCTAAATAAATCCTGCTTTCTAAAAAAACAGAAAAGAAAAAGAAAAAACAAGGTATGAAATATGACTTTATTTTGCTTTTTAAAAAGGGTTAGCCTATATGTAGATTTATTGTTTGTATATGTCTTTAAAAGGTTGGAAAGCATATATACACGGAAAAAATGAGGGAAAATGTATGTACTTAGAAAAGTGAGTGCCAGGCTCGGTGGCTCAGCCTGTAATCTCAGCACTTTGGGAGGCTAAGGCGAGTAGATTGCCTGAACCCATAGGTTCAAGACCAGCCCAGGCAACTTGGCAAGACCTTGTCTCTTCAATAAATCAAAAAGAAAATAAATTAGCCAGGTATGGTAGCACACACCTATAGTTCCAGCTACTTGGAAGACTGAGGCAGAAGGATCGCCTGGGCCCAGCAGGTCGACGCTGGGGTGGCCATGAGCGTGCCTCTGCACTCTAGCCTGGGCAACAGAGTGAGACACCAACTCAAAAAAAAAAAAAGAAAAGTGAGGAAAAATATGTACCATATGGGAAAAAACGTGGAAGGACACACATGAATTTGGTTTTAATGTTTACTTTAGAGGGTCGGGTTGAATAGGTTTAAAAAATTAATGTTTTGTAGACTCTATATTGTTTGACTTGTGTGAACTTTTATAACCTTAATAAAAAAGAATGAAATATATCATAAAAATAAAGAGAATGGCAGAGAGCGGTGGCTAACACCTGTAATCTCAACACTTTGGGAGGCCAAGGCGGGAGGATTGCTTGAGCCCAGGAGTTTGAGGCCAGTCTGGGCAACATAGTGAGATCTAGTCTCTACAAAAAAAAAAAAAAAAAATTAAAAAATTAGCCGTAGTGACATACGCATGTAGTCCCAACTACTTGGGCTGCTAAGGCAGAAAGATCAAGTGAGCCCAGGAGTCCAAGGCTGCAGTGAGCTGTGATTTTGCCACTGCACTCCAGCCTGGGCATCAGAGCGAGACTCCAACTCAAAAAACTAAAAATAAATACAAATAAAGAGAATGAACAAAACTGGGCTTGCAGATGCTTACTGGCATACTCAGTGTTGGTGCTTGCCCCGTGTAGGACGCCTCACCTATATGATACTGGAGAGCTGGCAACCATCACTCAAGAAACCACGACACTTTTGGCCTTGACTGCAGCATCAGGGAGCAAAACAAGGACCAAGGCTGTCACCATTAAAGAAAAACATTGATGTGCTTAAGTACATGTGACATAAATTTATTCGAAGACTTTGAGATACCGCACTCCAAGCAGATAAAATTAATTAAAACTAGTGCAGATTTCTGGCAACTGTATTCTAGCTCCCCGTTATCTATCCAGGGCATGGAAATTTGGAATATATCACAGATCCTTAGGTCACACTCTGAAGCAGGAGGAAAGCAGTGCAGGGCAGAAAGGGTTCGTCGTTTGTGGCAGACACAGGGCTAAGCATTGTGCCCCCATTGTCCCACTCAGTCCTTGCAAGAACCCTGCAAAGTAGAAGGAAGAGAACCTTCCCCTCCTCCCACCCCTCCCACATACACATTCAAGCATGCACTAGAAACTACGGAATAAAGCAGGAGTTGGAGACCAGTAAAAGTATAGTTCCAGCGGGATGCAGTGGCTCACGCCTATAATCCCAGTACTTAGGGAGGCCAAGGCGGGAAGACCGCCTGAGGCGAGGAGTTCAAGACAAGCCTGGGAAACATGGCAAGACTCAGTCCCTACAAAAAATAATATAAAAAGAAGTTTAGTAACTAAGGGCTCAGAGAAGCAATACTATCCCCTGCAATGAGCGCCAGAGAAAGCTACTTGGCAGACCAGGGTGGTAGTAATTCCCAGGTTCCTTTGGACACTTAGCCAGGACACTGTCTAGCTTGGCACTGTCTGGGTTCATTTTATCCCCCTGGGGTGCTGAGGCACGGGAGGTAGGACCTAAGCATAAAAGGAAGTGGTATTAGGATTCTCTTCATTGCAAGTGACTGAAACCTAACTCAAACCAGCAATACGTTGAATTTTTTGACTCTTGTAACTAAAATATCCAGTGAGCAGATGGCTTCTGGCTGAGGGATCAGGGTCCAACTAACGTCAACCAAGACTCAGTCTGTCCCTTTATTTCCTCTGTATTGGCTCCACTTTTTTTTTCTTCTTTTTTTGAGTTGGAGTCTCACTCTGTTGCCCAGAGTGGAGTACAGTGGCCGCTCCCAGCCACCACAGCCTCGACCTGCCGGCGATCCTTCCGCCTCAGCCTTCCAAGTAGCTGGAACTATTGGCACGTGCTACCACGCCCGGCTAATTTTTGATTTATTGTAGAGATGAGGTCTCGCCAAGTTGCCCAGGCGGGTCTCGAACCAGCGGGCTCAGGCAATCCACTCATCTCAGCCTCCCAAAGGCATGGGATTACAGGCTGAGCCACCGAGCCCAGATAGCTCCATTTTTTAAGCAAGGTCTTTTGACAGGGCAGCAAAGATGGGCCCAGAAATTCGGTGTTACCTGGTTCCTTGCAACTGGATTTTCTAATGAAAAGAAAGCACTCATTTTCCAGTAGTTTCAACAAAAGTGCAGGGACTCCCACAGGCCTGGCTTGGGTCACATACCCATTCCTGAATTAATTACCCCGGTGATGTGATTGGCCAGGCTTCCCACATATACTACAAGTGGAGGAGTGGTCTCCCCTCCCCCACACACACAAATAAAGGAATAACACCAAAGGAATAAGGGAGGGATGCTGCGTGGCTAGACCACAGATGCCCCTCACAACGTTTCATAGAATCCCACCAACAGCTTGTAAACAGGGAGAAACTGGTGGGTGGTGGTTATTTATAACTGTCATTTCTGGGCAAGCATAAGGCCCTCAGATATTGCTCAACACAGTGATAGAAATTCTGAAGATTCTACAAACCCTTTTCTCCCCCTGCCAAGGTTAAGAGTTCAGGGAACTGGGTGCAGTAGCTTATGCCTATACTCCCAGCACTTTGGGAGGCCGAGGTGAGAGGATTGCCTGAGCCCAGGGGTTCGAGACCATCCTGGCCAACATGGCAAGACCTTGTCTCTACAATAAATAACAAAATTAGCCAGGCATGGTGGCACGTGCCTATAGGTCCAGCTACTTGGAAGACTGAGGCAGAAGGATCACCTGAGCCCAGCAGTTTGAGGCTACGGTCGCCGTGAGTGTGTGACTGCACTCCAGCCTGGGTGACAGTGAGACTCCGACGAAGAGAGAAAGAGAGAGAGAGATATCATGAAGATGTGCAAGAACCCTTGCCAGTAAACACTGGAACCATCAGTTTCTGATGCCCTGCGCAGGATGTAGGGAGTTTCAGTTGCCTGAAGAGCCATCACAGCAGAAGTTTCCTCGTGGTAAGGAGGCTGGAAATGCCCCAGGAAGAGCTCTGGACCAAGCTAAGTACATTGGTTCCAGATCAAGATTTGCCTCTAACAAGCCATATGACTTTGAAAACATGCTTAAAGTTCTCAGGCAGTCAATGCTGACCTATGTAAAAGAAAGGGGCCAGGGCAAAGCAAAATGCCATCTAAAGTTTCTCCTGCTTTAGAACTGATTCTAAACCAGGGTCATGATTTGAAAAAAAGTGTATTAGTAATTAAACTTTTGCCCATAAATAAATAAATGAATATATAAATGAATCAAATAAGAAGATTGTAAACTAAAAAAGCCCACCAACAAGCCTATGACAATTTGAGCCATAAAATAAGTGATAACAGTAATAGAATATAACCTATGGATAAAATAAGAATCTACTAGTGCATATTGATACACATCCATCCATCCATCCTTTCATCCATCCGTTCATCTATCTATCCATTCACTTATCCATCCATGCATGCATGACAAGGTCAAAGAAAAGCTATTCCTTACAATAAAATGTCAACTAGTAAATAAACAAGTAATAATAAAGTTAGAAAACAGTCAATGAATATTTAAACTTGTGGGTGAAAGTTTGATGAGGAACAAGATATTTACAAAGTCTTAAGTCATCTTCTCATAAATTACTTATTAGTTACAAAGGGAAAAATAGTAACATTATAGTGATGAAACCTGGAGGCCACCCCCCTAACCAGTGATCAAAGTTAACATTTCTAGTGTTGGAACAGGCCAACCTCATATGAGTCTGATCTGGCACTCTGAGAAGACCACAGCATCTCTGCAGCGTCCTGCCCAAAATACACAACCCGAATCTAATCATGAGAAAACATTATAGAAAAACCCAATTGAAGGAAATTCTACTTAATAACTGACCTGTACTATTTTAAAATGTCAAGGTCTAATTTAAACTTATTTACCCCCCCCAAAAAAAGAAAAAATGTCAAGGTCATGAAACACAAAGAAAGATGAAGGAATTTTCCAATATAAAAAAGACTAATGACAATTAGATGCAATGCATGATCCTGGATTGGATCCTGAGCTGGGGAAAAAAAGTAGTTATCAAGGATATGACTAGGGATAATTGATGAAACCGAAGACAGATGGTGGCGTGAGCACACATAGCAACCTCCAGCTATGCCCACACTCTAGCTAAGGCACTTAAGGTCCTCCCAGGCCTGAGGACCATGACACACAACCTTCCAAAACTTTGGGGACCCAAGATTTCTTTCATATCCTACTTCTTTCTTCAGGCTTTCTGATTCATTCACTGGAATCATCCGTAGGAACCTCAGAAAGTGTCCCCAGAGCCCCTGCAGCCCAAAATCCTCATCTCTCATATCTGTTTCAGCTCCAATTCCTTCCTGGCTTTCACAGGAACAGTCTGCCCTGGACAAGGAAATGGTCACCTGACGTCCCTCAGGAGCTCAGGTGTCCCTGATGTGAATTCAAGTCCCACCGGTACTCAGGGGGGACATTCAACTGTGGCATCACTTGGACACACACACACACACACACACACACATACACACACACACACACACACACACACACACACACACACACACACACATTCCTAACCCTTCCCTCCCATCCTAGTTCAGTGCCCAACCCCAGCTCCAGCACATACCCCACCAGGAGGGACCAGTTTTTCTATTCACAACAGAAGAAGGGTGGAATAGCAGCAGACAACCTCTATTTTCCCTTCCTTTAGCATATCTGCCCAGGAGAAATGAGTAAAGTCACCAAAATGAGCCAAGTCACTGAGATGGAAAAAACTCTAGGTCATAAATCAGTGTTTCTCTCTCTCTCTCTCGCTCTCTCTCTCTCTCTCTCTCTCTCTCTCTCTCAACGAGGCCTTGCTATATTCTTCAGGCTAGTCTCAAACTCCTAGGCTCAAACCATCCTCCAACATCAGCCTCCCAAGTAACTGGGATTATAGGTGTGGGCCTCCACACACAGCCTAACTCGTATAACTATTTTGTGAGTATCAGTCATGTTCTAGACACCATGCTGTAAGTTTCATACACATTTTTCTTTCATCCTAACTATGTCTGTGTTACAACTGAAGAAGCCCGACCTCAGACAGATCTAAATACTTCTCGATACCTCACACAAGGTTTAAAACTAAAATCCACATCAATTCACAATTTGAATCATTTCAAACATTTTTGTCAATGAAGCCATGTGGAAAATTTGCATAATCATGGCAGTTGGAGACCAGCACAGGCCAGACTCTATATTAGAAGGTACTACTAATATAAAAAGTAAAATATGGTGAAGGATACCTTAAAGAAGACTAAAAGATAAAAGACTAAAAGAAAATATTTACAACACATGTCGCATCAAGAATTGTTGGCCTTAGCATACAAAGATTGCCTACAAATTGAGAAAAAGACAATTGGAAAATGGAGGAACGCCATAAAGACAGTTCTTCAAGGAGGAAACACAAATGGGCATGCTGAATGAAACACAATCAGTCTCCCATGTTGACTATTGTCAAAGAAATGTCATATGAAAGAATGAGCTGGGCTCGGTGGCTCAGCCTGTAATCCCGCGCCTTTGGGAGGCTGAGGTGAGTGGATTGCCTGAGCCCGCGGGTTCAAGACCCGCCTGGACAGTGAGACCTCATCTCTACAATAAATTAAAAAAAAAATCAGCCGGGCGTGATAGCACATGCCTGTAATTCCAGCTACTTGGAAGGCTGAGGCGGAAGGATCGCCGGAGCCCAGCAGGTGAGGTTGTGGTGGCCGGGAGCGGCCACTGCACTCCAGTCTGGGTGACAGAGTGAGACTCCAACTCAAAAA
>NW_007259238.1:691205-734353 GCF_000164805.1 Carlito syrichta
AATTTTTTGATTTATTGTAGAGATGAGGTCTTGCCAAGTTGCCCAGGCGAGTCTCGAATCCGCGGGCTGAGGCAATCCACTCACCTCAGCGTCCGAAGGCACGGGATTACAGGCGGAGCCACTGAGCCCAGCTGGAAAAATCTATTTAAATTAAAGATACAGTTGGGCTTGATGGCTCATGCCCGTAATCCCAGCACTTTGGGAGGCGGAGGTGAGAGGATTGCCTGAGTCCACGGGTTCAAGCACACCCTGGGCAACATGGCAAGATCTTGTCTCTACAATAAATCCAAAAATTAGCGAGGTTGGGTGGCGCACACCTATAGCTCCAGGAACTTGGAAGGCTGAGGTCGAAGGAGTGCCTGAGCCCAGCAGGTAAAGACTGCAGTGGCCTTGAGTGTGCTACTGCACTCCAGCCTGGGTGACAGAGGGAGATTCTGACTCAAAAAAAAAAAGATACATATTGACCCAACAATTTCACTTTAAGGAATTTAGGTTACGGAAATAAGATTGCCAAATGCCAATAATGATGAAATGTGTACAAAAATTGTTTATTATCGCATTGCCCAAAATGGAAAAAAACTCAATATTAATCAACTGAGGAATAATTAAATAAATTATGGTACAATTATACGATGGGCTATTTATCACACAGCTATTAAAAATATCTACAAATGCAACCCAATATTTTGATCTGGACTCAGGATTTCCATGACATACTATTAAACTCTTAAAAAGTGCATCTATTTGACCAGATGTGGTGGCCCATGCCTGCAATCCCAACATTTAGGGAGACTGAAGCAGGAAGATTGCTTAAACCCAGGAGTTCAAGACCAACCTGGGCAACATAGCAACATCTTGTCTTTTTTTTTGAGTAGGAGTCTCACTCTGTCGCGCAGACTGGAGTGCAGTGGCCGCTCCAGGTCACCGCAGCCTCGACCTACTGGGCTCTGGCGATCCTTCCACCTCAGCCTTCCAAGTAGCTGGAACTACAAACGCGCACTGCCACGCCCGGCTGATTTTTTGATTTATTGTAGAAATGAGGTCTCGCCAAGTTGCCCAGAAGGGTCTTGAACCTGCAGGCTCAGGCAATTCACTCACCTCAGCCTCCCAAGGCGTGGGATTACAGGCTGAACCACCGAGCCTGGCTAACATCTTGTCTTTACAAAAAATAAAAAATGTAGCTGAGTGTGGTGGCACGCACCTGTAGTCCCAGCTATAGGTGGAAGGATTGCCTGAGCCCAGTAGGTAGAAGCTGCAGTAAGCTGTGATCACTCCAGCCCGGGCCACAGAGTGAGGCCCCCAACTCAAAAAAAAAAAAGACGCCAGGCTCGGTGGCTCAGCCTGTAATCCCACGCCTTTGGGAGGCTGAAGTGAGTGAATTGCCTGAGCCCGCGGGTTCGAGACCCGCCTGGGCAGCGAGACCTCATCTCTACAATAAATCAAAAAATCAGCTGGGCATGGTAGCGCATGCCTGTAATTCCAGCTACTCGGAAGGTTGAGGCGGAAGGATCGCTGGAGCCCAGCAAGCGAGGCGGCGGTGGCTGGAAACAGCCACTGCACTCCAGTCTGGGCGACTGAGTGAGACTCCAACTCCAAAAAAAAAAAAGAAGGACATATATAGTATGATTCCTTTTTGTTAAAACATTTGTTTAAAAGAAACAAAAACCCACACATGTATATATGTTTGCTTATGTTTCCCTTAACGTGAGTAAATTAGTTGAAATATTTAAACAAACTTAACACTGGTCACTCAGCAGGCATAAGAGGCAAAGAGCAGAGAGGATGAGTGTTCAATTTGTTTTTATATCCCTATTTAATTTAATTTGTTATCAAAAAACAAATAGTTGTAACTTTCACAACTAAAAAAATTAAGTAACTTCTTCAAATCCAAAGGCCACTTTATAGTTGTTCAGGTTGAGCCCTGTACAAATGATCTGGGGTTGGAGGTAAAGGTAGTATTCACATCGTAAACATGGTTGGCGGTGTGTGTGTGTGTGTGTGTGTGTGTGTGTGTGTGTGTGTGTGTGTGTGTGTGTGTGAAGGGATGAGCGGAGACACCAGCCCAAGTTCTGGAGCTGCAAGGGAGTCCTCTCTGCTTAAAACTCACAAAACTCACACCTGGCCAGCTCGGTGTCTCAGTCTGTAATCCCAGCACTTTGGGAGGCCGAGGCGAGTGGATTGCCTGAGCCCACCGGTTCGAGACCTGCCTGGGCAACTTGGCAAGACCTCGCCTCTACAATAAATCAGAAATTAGCTGGATGTGGTAGCACATGCCTGTAGTTCTGACTACTTGAAAGACTGAGGCAGAAGGATCTCCGGAGCCCAGCAGGTAGAGGCTGCAGTGACTGGAAATGTGCCACTGCCCTCCAGTCTGGGCAATGGAGTGGGACTCCGACTCAAAGAAACAAACAAACAAAAAAACCCTCACACCCACACACTGGATCATTCACACTCAGAAGCACATACATTGCTGACACACTCTCATCCACACTGCTGGGCCTGTCCCAGCCACACCTCAAGTGTCCCTCCACTTTTGGAGACCCAATTCCTTACCCCTCCCCACTATGAACTTGGTACAACTCCTTTACTTAACCCAGGGATAGGGTTAAAGCAAAGATATGAGCTGCCAGGACCATATGTGTCCTGGCATGGGGGCGGGGAGGGGCAGGAGCAAGCTGGGGATGTGAGCCATTGGGATTGTGGGCACAGGTGTGCCCTCAGCTGGGACGACTGCAGGGCGGATGTTCAGGAAGGCTCTCTGCTGGGCACCACCAGGATAAGGCCACCATGTGCAGTTGTTCAAGCTATGCGGTAATACACTAAATTTAACACGATTTTACCTGAGGACGGGGCATCGTTTTCCCATTTGCACAGAGACGCCATATGGGCAAACAGAAACCCCACTAATAAGTGATGGAGACAGAACCCAACCCCAGGCTCCACTCCACATCAACTGTGTGACTTTGGAGACAGAAGTAAGATCGTGCATGTTGAACACTTTTGAAAAGTCATAAATATGAGGGATCATGATACATGATTCTCCGGTTCCCCAGCCAGCAGACTGCTGGAGATCAGCTTGTCTGTTCCTGGTCTCCAGGCACCTGAGAACACCAGCCGCTGGGAGAGATTGATGTCTGTGTCAAAACACCACAGCCCCCAGCAACCTCTCATCTTCCCATTTCTATTAAATTTAGGTCTGTAGCAGGTGTTTAGAAATCAATGTGTTTTGCAATGTCAATGATCTTTCTTTGAGTGGGTAATGTATATGTGGTGTGTGCGTGTGCATGTGTGTGTGTGTGTGTGTGTGTGTGTGTGTCCTTAACAGGATTTAAAACTCCTAGAGGACAGACACTGTCCTTCTTTGCATCTCCTGCAACACCTTCCTGGTATTCATCAACTGTCTTCCCGGATCACTGTGTTAAGGTATCTCTGTCTCTATAGTCTACATTTAAACAAATGAAAACTCTTCTAATACGAAAGAAACTAAATAACATATAAATGATGTCTAGACAGTGCTTGGTCTATGATAGATGCTTGCAGATATTTCTTTCCCTTTACTCCCCTTCTGATGCAGAAGAATAAGAACATTCATTCAACAAAATTAATTCAAGGCCGGCTGGGAGCAGTGTTCCAGCACTTTGGGAGGCAGAGGTGGGACGATCACCTGGACCCAGGAGTTCAAGACTAGAGAGACATCGCCTCTACCAAAAAAAAAAAATTAAAAAAAGAATATTAATGCAAGGTCATTTGTTAAGTATCAGGCACTGTGCTGGGTATGGGGGATACCCAATGATACACAATAAATAATCTCTTTTCTCAAGTTCTTTGGTCCATCTGGCCAGAAAAACAGTCTTGATTACAGATTCTCACACGTTATATGAAGTACTGAATAAGGTGCTCTTGAACAGAGCTTAACAGAGGGGTAATTTGATATATTAATGATTTTCTAGTATTGAAAGGGGGATAGAAGATGGCAGTTTTGGAAGGTGATGTTTGAACAGGATCCTGAAGGATGAATAGGAGTTCACAGAACTGAAAAGCAATAAGAACAATATAGACAGAGGAAACAGAATAAAAGAAGCCACTTTCAGTACTAAAAGTTAGCTTGAAAATAACCACCTTCTTGAACAGAACTATGATCCAATGCAGCTGCCAGGGAAATGAACCCAAATCAAAATCAGCTGACTGGAAGAGGGAGCAGTGCTTCTGACCTGGGCATTCCATCAGCTGTCACATCCTCGGGCTCTTCAGAACCTGGCACTAGTCTTTACCTACTCTTAGTGTAAAGATTTGGAGCTTTTCAAATTATGCATGTTATTATTTTCCTTTATCTGGAAAGAAACTGATTTTAAAGTCAAAGACCCAAAGTTACAAGTACCCTCCCCCCAGGAATTTACTTTAAACCTGGGAATTTCCCCAAGGCCTGGAATTTGGTGTCTGGGTTCCAGATTCGGGGGTAATTGCTGGGCTCCTCTGTCAGGCCCTGCCCCCACCCGCACCATCTGTTCAGCAGGGCACAGCTTCCCAAAGGTCTGCCCAGCCCTCTCCTGGTAACTCTACCTGGGGAGAAAAGCAGCCCTGATGACCCACCAGATCAAAGATAGAGCCCAAAGTGTTTACAGTATCAGCTTTCACTCCTGGGAGGGAAGGGCTGTGTCTTTCAGTAGGGCTGCAAAACCAACTGTAGCTTTGTGAGTGGGCCGCCCTGTTGGCACCTCCAGGCCCAGGAACCCAGCTGCTGCCCCAGCCCAGCCCAGGGAGGGAGGGAGGCCGTGGACGAGTTGCCCAGCACGAGAACAAAGCTATCGGCCCCATCTCTGCAGGGTACCAGCCTCGCCCTTACACCTGCCAGGCGGGCCTTCTCTTTCTTAGTTAACTTCTTTGTCTATCTAGTTCAGCACTGGACCCATGGGAGACTCTCAGTTAGGGTTTGTGGGTCCTCAGCAGCTCAGTTTTGTGACAAGACCTTGAGATCTGGAATCAGAAGATCTCGATCAATACTCTTCTACCTGTAGCCAGTTGCCTGTCTGCGCCTGAGTTTCCTCGTCTTTTAAATAAGGATGATAATCCTGTCTCACCTAGCTGCTCCTCATGGTTGTTCACTCACAGAGCATAAGGGCATCAACATGGAGGGGAAGGGGCAGTGCAGAGAGGAGGCTAAGTGCTCCACTCCTGCACTGCCAAGACCCAGGCTGGTATTTCCTAGTTACGTGACCCAGGGCAAGTTATGTAACCTCTCTGATGCCTCAGTGTTCCTCATCTGTAAAATGGGATTATAACAGTTCCTGCTTCACAGGGTCATTAGGAGGATTAAATGAGATCATGCTTCTAAAGAGCTTAGTGCAGCATCTGGCACATAATACAGCTTACCCAGCATCTACTCTGTGGAAGGTGCTGGGGTTAGAGAGATCAAAGGCGCCGAGCTCACAGCGTGGTCACTGGGAAGAGAATTGAATGAAATAACAATTGCAAAAGCAAATCAGGTCATTAACCCCTTGATACACATCCCACTTCAAACATCGTGTATGTGTGTGTGTGTGTGTGTGTGTGTGTGTGTGTGTGTGTGTGTGTGTGTGTGTGTGTCCACTGCATGTTGTGGTTCCCGTCTACCTCCTCTCTACCTCATCTCCAGCCCCTTGATCATTATCCTCCAGGCACCACACTGGACTCCTTTCTTGTCCTTGGACCCATCAAGATCTTTCCTGTCCTGAACCTTTGCTGTCCTTTCTGTTTAGACAGTGGCTCCAACACTTAGGCAGTAACATCTCCCGAGGATTTATTAGAAATGCACATTTTCCAGCCCCACTCATGCCTTCTAAATCAGAAACCCTGGGGATGAGCCCAGCAAGCTATGCCTTTTGGTACTCAGGTGATTCTAATGTACAGGTGATTTGGTGCACAAGTGATTCTGTTGCACAGGTGATTCTAGCATTCAGATTATTCTGATGCACAAGTGATTGGCTGCACAGGTGATTCTGGTGCTCAGGTGATTCTGGTGCACAGGTGATAACAGTGCTCAGGTGATTCTGTTACACAGGTGATTCTGGTGCTCAGGTGATTCTAATGCACAGGTGATTCTGGTGCACAAGTGATTCTGGTGTACAAGTGATTTGCTGCACAGGTGATTCTGGTGCAGAGGTGACTGGTGTTCAGGGGAGTTGGATGCACAAGTGATCCTGGTGCTCAGGTGACTTTGGTGCTAAGGTGATTTTGATGTTCAGATGATTCTGTTGCTCACATGATTCTAGCATTCAGATGATTCTGATGCACAGGTGATTCTGATGCACAGGTGATTCTGATGCTCAGGTGATTCTGGTCACAGGTGATTCTAGCACACAGGTGATTCTGATACACCAGTGGTTTTAGCACTCAATTGACTCTGATGCACAGGTGATTCTGATGCACAGGTGATTCTAGTGCTCAGGTGATTCTGATGCATGCTGAAGTGTAAGAACCAATGACCTAGAACACTATTCTTCACTCTTGTTTGGCTGGCCCTTTCCTCAGGGAGGAATTCCTCTTTATTCTTCTCAGAAGAGCTTTTGCTGCCAAAAGAGGTTTGTGAGAGAGCCTGTGTTTTCTCTGTTGACTTATCATTTAGTTTGAAAGAAATAGAAGTGTCTGTAAGAAGCCAGTTTGAAACATCCACCCCATGGGAAGTTCTGGATGGATGAACTGGAAGATCTAGGGCAGGCACAGTGACACGCATGGGTTTCCCCGCCACATGGCCATTGCAGAAAGAGAAAACAAAGTGCAGAGGCCTGGAGCAGGTGAGCTGGCTTAAGTGGAGAGAAACCAAGTCACTTGGGGATATTTAGCACCTAATGTAAAAGCAGAAATGGTAAAAGTATAATTAACAGCTGTGTTCTAATCTCAGTAGTAGCTAAGTACAGACTTAAATATAAGCCTACATATAACAAAATAACCCCAGGAGAGCAAAAGAAAATCCAGAAAGTTGTTGCTAATTGCAGCCAAGTTAGTGATACCTAGGAAGGGTTTTTTCCCCCCACTTTAACATATCATCTTATTGTGGTTTACAAAAAAAAAACAAAAAACAAAGTTCGCCAACTAAATATGACGTAAATGTATAGGTCATTGCCAGCACGCTGCTGACAGATCTTGGGTCTGCATTATGACAGGCACCATCACACTCACCTGACAAGTAGCAGCTTCCAGTAAAAGCAGAGAATCTGGAAGGAATGGAAGAGTCTCTGCAAGGTGCCATTTTATCGATTGGAATGCAACAAGGTCACGGACCAGAAGGAGAGCAGCACAGGCCCACCGGGCATGGAGGGGGCCCAGGATGCTGCTGCACACGGACAGATCTCTTCATCTGGTGCGCTTATGAAGAAATAATGCAATTGTGCGGGGTAGAGGAGCCACAGATAGAACAAAGGGAGGAAGGAAAAATCAATATGCAGTAGAGAGGAGGAAGGGAGCCTGGAGTGATGTCTGACTCTTACTGGCAAGAAAAGGGAACAGGTGGTCTAAGTGGGCGGCCCTTCACCCCACACCGCAGAGCCCGAGCATGGTCGGCATCCATAGATCACTGACTGAGCAGTCTGCCCTGAAACTCTCCAAAACAGACACTGCTCTCCCACACACTGGGGGACTGTGAGGCAGAACGATTGCATAACTTGCTCATATTCTAAGTAAAAGCACTAAGACTTAAGCCCAGGGTCTCACTCCTTTGTCTCAAGCTCTTTCTAAGCCACCACAGCGGTAGTCTACAAGACCACTCCCCAAATATGAGCCAAAACAAGGTTGGGAGCATAGAGGACCACTCTACCTGTATCTGTGGAGTTGGCTTCCCAAGGCTGATTCACCAGGGAAACAGCCTCTGGGGAAATTTGACTCCCTCCCTCTCCCTGCCCTGCACCGAAACCCATGTGAGGCAGCGATACACATCTCTGAGAGCAGTCCGCCTGAGTCCAGCAAGTGGTCTTCATCAGGGTCTCAAGAAAGGCCCTGGGATTTCACTCTGGAATATGCTCCTTGTCTCCCACTCTTCCTGGAGGCATGCAAGAGAGAGGACACATGAAGAAGCTGGCAGTGACAACCTGGGACTCCCAGCACTGAAATCTGCATTCTTTCCTAGCTGGGCTCTCCCTGGGGCCAAGTAGGGACTCCCCTGCCTTGATGCTCACCCTGAGCCCCCAACCCTGTTCTGCCCCCCTCCCTCCTTTTCACTCTGCAGTGTTTTCATTGGAGAGGAACACAGGGCTTGATAAATCAAAGTGGTTTCCCCAGCAACAGTGGGACAAGCAGGTTTACTTACGCCAGGTAAATAATGCATGAGCTCGGGCTGAGAAATACGGCACCAAGTTCATGTTACTAACAGGTTCACTGAACCTCGAGGCTGGGCTTCTGAGCCTCGGTCCCAGGGGATAAGGTTGCAGTTCCCCGCCAGTCCCTCCTCTCCAAAGGAAGCCTTTCTGTATTCAGGTTTTTTGTGTTTGGGGGCTTCCCCCCCCCCTTTTCCCCTGGTCTCACCGTGCTATTTCCTCCTCCCTAAATCAAACTGCCTTTGCCTTTGAGAGCCAAGGGGCTAGGCACTCATTCTCCATGTGGCTTCTCTCTCTTTAGAGACAAGGTATTCGTGGGGAGAGGCTGCACTTTGCAGAGTCAGGCAGCACGGCAGAGACTCGACTCCAGGTTGGTTTCCCCATTTTCCCGGGTCTGCCGAAGGATGGTTCATTTCCATCTCCATTAGGTACACCTGACGGGTCAGCCAGGTCCCCACGCTCCCTGGCACATACAGACTGCCAAGAAGAAATGTAAACTGAACCACATTGTGAAAGAACAACTTTGTGATAAAGACTATGTGCTCCTCCCTCCCCCTGAGAATAACTGATACTGAATCTACATCTTTCTTCCCTCCCAGAAGTTTTTTTCCTTTCTCTGGTTTGTACTCTGAAAGTAGCAAGTTATTTTTTTAACTTTGTAAATGCTAAATTGTAGTATAATGTAGAAAATCCCTTTTTGCCGGGCTCGGTGGCTCAGCCTGTAATCCCGCGCTTTGGGAGGCTGAGGTGAGTGGATTGCCTGAGCCCGTGGGTTCGAGACCCGCCTGGGCAACTTAGCGAGACTTCTTCTTTACAATAAACTGAAAATCAGCTGGGCGTGGTAGCACACGCCTGTAATTCCAGCTACTCGGAAGGCTGAGGCAGAAGGATCGCCGGAGCCCAGCGGGTCAAGGCTGTGGTGGCTGGGAGCGGACACTGCACTCCAATCTGGGCGACAGAGTGAGACTCGAACTCAAAAAAAAAACAACAAAAAAAAAACCCTTTTTACAAGCGTCAAAGCACCCTCCAATTTGACATGTCCCTCCCACCATGTCCCCACCCCAAAGAGAATCATTCATTTAGAGGATTGAAAATTCAGTACAAGGAGAAAGTTTAAAACACCAGTCATAGCCAGGCATGGTGGCACATGCCTGGAGATCCAGCTACTTGGAAGGCTGAGGCAGAAAGATCACCTGGACCCAAAACGTCAAGGCTACGGTGGCCATCAGCGTGCCACTGCACTCCAGCCTGGGTGACAGAGTGAGACTCTAACTCTCAATAAATAAATAAATAAATAGCACCAAACAGTTGGGCATAGTGGCTCACGCCTATAATCTCAACATTTTGGGAAGCAAAGGCAGGAGGATTACTTGAGGCCAAGAGTTTGAGACCATCCTGGGGCAATATAGCAAGACCCTATCTCTAATATATATATATATATATTTTTTTTTTTTTTTTAAATTAGCCAGGCCTGGTGACACATGCCAGCAGTCCCAGCTCCTGGGGAGGCTGAGGCAGGAGGATTGCTGAGCCTAGGAGTTCGAGGCTGCAGTGAACTATGATCGCACACTGCACTCCAGCCTGGGTGACGGAGCGAGATTCTGTCTCTGAAAACATAAAAATAAAACACCAGTCATAATAAACTGGGAGGTTTTATGGGGGAGGGCATGAAGATTTGGTCTCTACCCCAAAGGACTTTTCAGGTTCACCTATGAGGATAACAAGGCTTTCAAAGTTGAGTGGACTGGAGCACTTACAGATGTGTAGAGTAACTGATCTGGCGTCCTGTCCATCTGTCCTAGCAGATGTGTAGACGGTAACTGGGCCTCTGTTTACCTTTTATCCCCAGCACTTGGCACCCTGCCTTGCACATAGTAGATATCATCCAGATGAATAAGATAGTAAAGAAAAGCTGATGAAAATATCTAGTTTCCATGTGAAAAAAAATTAAGAAGTTGCCTCAACACGGGCAATGAGGTTCAGGCAATTATTGCCACTTACTGTGTCTGCTCTAACATCTTTCTGATATTATAAAAGGGTCTGACAGCAGACCTTGCATACAATATCGAAGTGTTAATGAGTAACTATCTATGGAAATGCTCCTATGAAAAGCCTCCCTGCTTCTCAGGTGGAAAGGAAATAATTCACATTGACAACAGATCCCACTCCATCAGGCCAAAAGAGGCATGTCTTCAGGGAGTGTCATAGCAACCTGACTGGTCTGTGAAGATTATAGCAATTTTGCATTAAAACCTGAAAACTGAACAGCCAAATCTGTTAGAAAAACTATGAGGGAAAAAAAAAGAAGACCCAGTAGCAAAAACAACTAAATCATCTCAGGTGCTTATTCAAGCGACTTAGATAAAATCATATGGATAAAGCAACGACTGACTTGCAACTGAAATAAAGTGAGATGTTTGGTCAGGATGGAAGGTTTGTTTAGTTGATCTGGGATCATGCATTTACCACCAAACATCATGACATGCACATGAGAAATGAAAGCTTGCTCAGAAACAAGCAACTGATGAAATAACTGAAGCCATAATTGCGGGACATGCCATCCTGTCTGCCGTGTGTCCCACAAACAGGTATATAGTGATGACATAGCCATAGCTGGCCCTCAGATGTAGGCTGATAAAGGGATCCATGCGCTATGATGACACAAACCAAAGGATGCTTTGGAAAACCACAACAAGATGTGCTGGGATCAAGTTGTAACAGTAGATCAACAAATCCTGTCCCACTGAGTAGACAGTCTGTCTGTTGGAGAATATGACTAATTACTGAGGAAGTTATCAACAAAGTCTTGGTAGGTATATCACAAAACCTACTTAAAAAAGACAAAACTGTGGCTGTCTGTGGTAGAACTAGGCCTATGCCCTAGAGTAACTATGGAAACTGAGAAACTTGTAGTAAAATCTGCTCTTCCTCTGGAAACTGGAGAGGTTTCCAGACGCTCACTGTCCATCCTTCAAGTATCAGGATATAGCATGCCTTGGCATCCATTCAAAAGGCAGTACATCTAGACAATTGCCATATCAGCATGACAGGCCTGTCCCAACAACAGATTATTTTCACAGTGTTGACTAATACTGCAGCGATTGTTATAAGTTATACAACACAGTCACGTTATATCTTAGAGTTTCACAGTATATATAGTACATGCAAAGCACAATTGCAATTTTATTAAACTGATAGTTTTGTTTCTTTTTATTTATTTATTTTTACTTTCTATTTTTTCTTTGCGCTAGAGCTCACTCTGGTTACCCAGGTTGGAGTACAGTGGCATGCTCATGGTCACCAGAGTTTCGACATGCTGGGCTCAGGCAATCCTTCCTCCTCAGCCTTCCAGGTAGCTGGAACTATAGGTGTGTGCCACCATGTCCGGCTAATTTCTTGATTTATTGTAGAGAAGATGTCTCGCCAAGTTGCCCAGGCTGGTTTCAAACACCTGGGCTCAGGCAATCCTTTCACCTTTGCTCCCAAAGTGCTGGGATTACAGGCATGAGCCACCATGCCTGGCTCTTTTTATTTTACAGTTGGGAGTCTTGCTGTGTCGGCCAGCCTGGAGTACAGTGGCACAACCAAGGATCACTTCATAGTTTGATTATACTCTTATTTTGCTACTCCAAGACAATTGTGGGACTAGCTGAAGTAACATTAGACAAAAAACTAAAATACAGCCAGTCCTTTCAATGCCTTCTATCCCTCAGTGATTTCAGGCCTGTATTTGTGACCCAGCCTACCATGGACATTCACTGGGGACACATCTTTGCAGGTCAAGGTATGTTATCCAAATGATACCCTACAACACATCACATGCCTTCTCCTGTATCACCCCAATCACTGAGAGGAAAAACTGGGAAGTATTTGGTGCCCTAAGTTGAGAGACAAAACATTCACTTCACTTGGTGCTGTGTAAAATGTACAATCTGCGTGTCCCTGAGGCCTGGTGAGGCCCTCCCTCCCACCTCACACTCTGCCCTGCCACATCCCCAGTGGCATGCACATCCCCCCAGGATGATTCTGTCCTGGGCCCTGATTCTCCTGACAACAGCCCTGAGCTTCTTTGTGAATGACAGCAAGTGATTTAGGAGTTTGGGTCTAAGGAGTTCCAATCAACCCAGCCACTGGGAGGAAAGTCTCCAAAGACCCAGTAAGAGCACAGGAGGAAAGGCCAGCAGCCAGCAGGGCAGAGGTCAGACAGAACTGGGTGGGGCTCACGGATGGACTCTGTCACAGAGACCCCTGCCCCCAAAAGCACATCCCTGTCCCAGCTAAGAGCCAGGGGGCTACTTAGGAGGCTGAGGTGGAAGGATTGCTTGAGCCTAGGAGTTTGAAGCTGCAGTGAGCCATTATGGCATCACTGCGCTCCAGCCTTGGCAACAGAGAAAAGCCCCATCTTAAAAAAAACAACAAAAAACACCAAGGGTGACCTCTTTGGAGGACAATGGGCGTGGTCCATGGCCTAAGACTTTGAAGCATTTTTCGGGGACCTGAGGACGAACAGCTGCCATCCCCTTCCTTGCTGGAGGGAATAACCCACTCTGCTGTCTGAACTCAAAATTTGGCCCTTCCTCTACTGGGCTCTCCTTGACCAGCTTCTCTCCACCCACCTCTGGCTCCCCTCCCAGTTTTTCCAGAATTCTTTTCTGCTCTTAAAATAGCACAGGCTCCAGTTTAACTGTACTGACCCCCTGCTCAGGCACCTCCTCCCCCAGACTGGCGCTGCCCCTGAAAGGAAAACCACAGTAGACCCTCAGGCTAGCCCCCGCCCCCCAAGACTCCCACTGCCATTCATGTAACCTGCCCTCCACCCCAATCTTCAGAGAAAACCTGAAGCCTGATCCAAGGAGGAGTCCTTCCAGTGCCTTCCATCCCTCAGCGATTTCAGGCCTGTCTTTGTGGCCCGATCTACCACTGGCACTACACTGGGACACTCACTGGGGACACGTCTCTGAAGGTCAAGGTATGTTATCCAAATGATACTCTCCAACACTTCACATACCTTCTCCTCTGTCACCCCAGTCATTGAAGGAAAAACCAGAAAGTATTCGGGGCCCTAAGTTGAGAGACAATTGCCGCATAAAGTGTGCAGTCTGCGTGGCCCTGAGGCCTGGGGAGGCCCACCCTCCTGCCTCACACCCCCCCCACCGCCATGTCCTAGGAGTAGGAATCAGAAGACAGAGTCCAGGTCTCCAGGACCAGGAACCATATTCCATCTTTCCCTGTCTCGCCCCTAACATCAGTCTCACAGCCAGGCTCCACTGCCCACCCTGGTCACGTGGTGGGCTCTGGAGAGCCGCCTTCCATTTTGCAGCTCTGTAAAATTTCAAGCACACTTTCTCATACTCACAAAAGCTCTGCAGGGCAGGTCACTATATCTCTTTCACAAATAAGGAAACCGAGGCTCAAAGAGTCTAAGTGTATAGGGCAGACAGCAGGCTGTTGCAGTGAGTGGTGGAGCAGGGACCTTAGTCCTCAGGTCCCCAGCTCAGCTCTGAGCCATCACCGCATCTCTCCTCGGCCCTACAGCTCCTGGACTTTGTCAAGAGGGGCCCTGTTTATATCTTTGGACATTCAGGTACACATTACTCTCCTCCCTATTTTTGACCTTCTGCAGGGTGGTGACTATAAATGACAGCAGCCCCAGGAATCTGGGCTATCCTTTGGTCCTGCTTGTGCAGAGTTGTGGAGGAGGTACTGAATGGGACCAGAGTGGCCCAGAGTCAAGCCTGGGGCTCCTGAGATAGCACCAAGGGATAGCAGTGGGGCAGTACAGCCCAGCCCTCAATTTCACACCATAGCATGAAGGCTGCTGTGCCCAGTGGGCCCACCACTGCTAGCATGGCCCCCCCCAGCCCCAAGCTCCTCCTGAAGGAAAGCTTACGCTGCCTGGCTGAGCCTCTGAGACTTCAGCGGCCTAATGGGATGTAAATTGAAATTTGCTCCCCTAAAGATGTATTATGCATGGATTTCTATTAGATTTCACTTGAAAACTCATCATCCATCACCCCAGCAGGGCCTGGACAACCCTGAGCCTGTGTCAGCAGTTTCTTGTCATTTGGCATCTGATGCCAAATTCATCTCCCTCAGCTGTGGGGTCTAGGGGACTCCAAGGGTTTGGAACGGGGCCTGGATAGAGCGGGAAACCACTTTCCAGCATCCCCTGAAGTTGTCCTGCCCTTGATAGAAGAGGGGCAGGATGGGAAGGAGGAGGCTGGCTGCATCCTTGGGACTGTCTTCAGTGGGAACTGGGCAGTTTGACCTCCTGTAAGGACGCCCTGGTGTAAGAATCCACTGGTGGCCAGAAGGAGAGGATTGGGCCGGGAAGGGACGAGGGAGTGAGAGCTCTCACCACAACTTCAGGGAGGGTCAGGACCACACAGTCTTTTACCCACAGTGTAGCACAGGCCTGGATCCCCTAACAGGATCAGGCTGGGCACATTCCTCCCTCACACACACACCTGCACATGTACACACAGTACACACACTTACACCCATACATCCACATACGACCACATCCCTGTGCCCCACACATGTACACACACGCCCCATTTATATCCCCCACACACCCAGACTCACACATGTGTTCACATCCTCACATACATACAATGAACACATGTCCTCACAACACACCACCCTCACACACCCTCCACACACTCAATACTCACAGAGCACACACAGGCTCATAGGTTTGTATATATATTGTGGATGAGTGTGTGTGTGTGTGTGTGTGTGTGTGTGTGTGTGTATGTGTACAACTCCATAACACACACACCCACATCCTCATCCACACACTCATGCCCTCACTCAAGTGCATACAATGCACACACATATCCCCACAACACACATGCTCACACACACCTATACACCCTCACACTCACACACAGGTTCACAGGTTTACTCACATACACACTCATCCCACAATCACATACATACCACGCACATAATACATACACACACCCTCATTCACACAAACTCACACCCCAGATTGTCTCAGAGGCTACAGAGTGAGCTTTTCTTCATTCATGAAAGGCTCTCCAGAGTCGCTAGGATACAGAGTCTGTGGGTGTTTTGCAGCAACGACAGACAAGTTCCCCAGCTTCTTGGGAGCCATGGAGGGAAAAGTGGGAGTTGTGTTTCCTCCCGCAGTGTCCTCCCACCCATGAAAGGCGGTTGGTTCTTAGGGACAAGAAACCTGATGGGAAAACTCAACCAGGCATTGGAGACACGCTAAGCCACAGAGTAAGAAAGAGGCTTCAGCCCTTGAAGACCACGGAACCAGTGAACACCTCAGTCACCGATGACCAAGAATCTACAAGTGCCAGGGCGGGATGAGGGTACCAGTGAGACCCAGTCCTGGGCACAACAGAGAACACACAACTTAGGGCAATGCAAGACCTGCCAAACAAGGGTTTTCAACTTGTAAATGTTCATCTAGGTGGTCAGAGAAGGGCACAGTCGCTGTGGACAGGAGCGATCAGGGACGGAGGAAAAGGAAAGAACATTCCGGGTGGAGAGATGAGTGTCAGCTAAGAACTAAGGGTAGAATTGTGGAAGGTGTGGGATAAAGAGGTGAGAGGATTGTCAGCCTTGAAGAATTCTGGTCCCTGGGTTGCACTGACGTTAGGAGCCTGGTTTTGAACTCACCATTGCCTCATCTGAGGATGGAGACAGGACTCCACCTATCCTTCAGCCATGCTTCTATGGTCACCTCCTTCAGGAAGCCACCCAAGATCACCCCCTTCTCAGAGCTTAGCATGCTTTTTGCCTTTAAGACTTTAATTTCTTGTGGTCTCAGATTTAGACCCAATCAGCACGTTAATGAGTTTTCATGATAACTCCCTGATGTAAACAGCAGGATCCTTGTCTACCAGGGCAAGTCATGGAAACTAGAGCTAGTCCAGCAATCTTAGTGAGGTAAATGTCATGGCTAACACAGAAGACTATGATAGTTTAGAGCAAGAAGATAAAACATCCAGATAGGACAATGAGAAAAGGCTTCGTGGGGGAAGTGGCATTCAAGAGGGGATTGAAGAGATAGGCAGAATATGTTCTCTCTCTGTTCACTGGCTTATGTCTGGCCTCCCACACTAGATTTTTATTAATTATGGCTAAAGCCTATTCATTTATCATAATGCCTAGCACAGAACTAGGCATTGGTAAGTTCTCAATATATTTATTATCTTGTTCATTCATTCACAATATTAAATGAGTATCTATTGGCCTGCTTGCTCACTGACAGAGCTTCTAGAAGCCTTCTACATCCTCACAAAAGTGGGAGCCCACATTCAGCCTCCCAGCTCCCTGAGTCTGGCATTTTTAGGGAAGGGGAGAATGCTGCCCTGTGGTTGCTGCCTTGACTCTGCAGGTCAGAACATAGTATCAGTGTGTATTTAGAACAAGGGCCTCAGGAACGCCATTCTATGTCTTCCTTTTACAGCCAGGTGCTAGAACATCAAGTGGCTGTGCAAAGTTCCAGATTCGATGAGATACATGCAAATGACACATTAAAAAACCGTTTTTGGGGCCAGGCATGGTGGCTTACGCCTATAATCTCAGCACTTTGGGAGGCCGAGGTGAAAGAATTGCCCGAGCCCACAGGTTAGAGACCTGTCTGGGCAACTTGGAGAGACCTTGTCTCTACAATAAATCAAAAAATTAGCCAGGCATGGTGGCACATGTCTGTAGTTCCAGCTACTTGGAAGGCTGAGGTGAAAGGATCACCTGAGCTCAGTAGGTCAAGGCTGCGGTAGCCATGAGTGCACCACTGCATTCCAGCCTGGGTGACAGAGTGAGACTCCAACTCAAATAAATAAATAAACAAACAAACAAATAAATAAATAAAATAAAAACCATGCTTGAAAGTAACTGCAGAGGAAAGTTCGAACAAGCACCATCCCTATCCCCGTGACCAAGTCGGCTTCAATAGTGACAAGTCATGTTGAGCGTAGGTCCTCCTGATAAGATGGGCCAAAAATGACTCTTTTCTTCTGTGGGTTTTCCCCTCAAACCCAAGACTCAAACCCAGCCTAATCATGAGAAAAACTTTGGAGATATTTGACCAATACTCCTTGAAAGTATCAAGGTCATCAAAAACATGGAAAGCCAGGGAAACGGTCAGCCCAAAGGAGCCTAAAGAGATATAATACCTAAATGGAATATGGCATGCTGCATTCAGAAAAAAGAACTTTAAGTAAAAAATGAGAACATCTGAATAAAGCATGGGCTTCACTTAATATATCGGCCTGGCTCCATGGTTCACACCTGTACTCCCAGGATTTGGGAGGCTGAAGCAAGAGGATTGCTTGAGCACAAGAGATGGAGTTCAAGACCAGCATGGGGCACACAGTGAGACCTTGTCTCTATTTAAAAATATTAAAAATTAGCTGGGTGTGGTGGCGCCTACCTATAGTCCCAGTTACTCAGGAGGCTGAGGCAGAAGAATCCCCGAGCTAAGAAAGTCGAGGCTGTGGTGTGCCATAATTGTGCCACTGTACTCCAGCCTGGGCAACAGAATGAGACTCTGACTCAGATAATAATAATAATAATGTATCAACATTGGTTCACTAATTGTAACAAATGCACCATACTAACATACAATGTTAATAACAGAAGACATAGGTACTTTCTGTATTATTTTTGTGTTTTTTTTATGTAAAGCTAAATGGTCCTAAAATAAAATTTTTATTTAAAATAATTGTACTTTGAAACAATAAAGGCATTCTGCCAATGTTAGTTATTGCTCAAGTTAATAATAGACTCCCAGGCCAGGCACAGTGGCTCACACCTGTAATTCCAGCAGTTTGGGAGGCTGAGGCGGGAGGACTGTTTGAGGCCAGCAGTTTACCAACCTGGACAATGTAGCGAGATCTCCATCTCTACAAAAAAATTTTTTAAATAGCAGGTGTGGGGGCATGAGCCCAAGCTGGAGCCCAGGCGTTAGAAGCTACAGCGTGGGTGACAGAGCAAGATCCTCTCTCAAAAAATAAAAAAAGAAAAAGAAAATAGGCTCTGGCATCCTCACTGCATCAGTGCCAGGCCTGATGTTCCTCTAAACTTCATTCCTTGTGAAAGGATCAGCTTCCAGCAAGGATGGGTCCGAGAGGGAGTGTCCTAGTTTGGGATCAGATATTCCAGAGGTCTAGTCTCTATGCATATCTCCCCAGCGCTAATCTGAGGAACAGCCTCCTTCCTCCACTGCTGACTTTGTGGGTCCATGGGGACCGATGGAACTGTGGATTCTGGGGCCTTTGAGAAGTTGCCTTGGCAACTCTTCTTTCCAGGTGTGGGAGAGAGGGGGCGTGCCTGTGTGAGTTCTGAAAAGGACAGGATTTCAGGATGCTGAGCTGCCTCCAAGGGTGTTGTCATCTTAACCTTTCCTGGGTCCCTTCTTTATACAATTCTGTAGCCTCCATCCTGTCTTACCAGCCCCTCCTCCTGGGACAGCCCGGTGAGGGGGAGTCAGTTGCTGGGCACTGACCTGTTTGAGTTTGACGCAGCATGCTAAATCCAGTGGACCATTCGAGATGTCTAGACAGGAAGTCAGACTGAGAGAAAAGCAAGTACACTCCCCTCAGGCTGGAGCCCAGGCAGGCAGTGCCACTGCTGCGGGAGACCAGAGGATCAGTCCTGTAGGGTCTGAGTGCCTGCCGACATCTTGATGGAAGTAAAGGGCGTGCCTTGACCCAGCCCACAAACAGCAGATGTGTGCCCGGTGGAACAGAGGACTACCAGCGGGTGGTACTCGTGAAAATGGCCTAGTGTGGCCTTGAAGTTGAGGCTGGGAGGTGCCATGATAGTGGCACTACAGTTGAGGCTGTGGCACCAGGGCTTTAGGCTTTCATCCCAGAGCCAGTATCAGGTGAGCTCTGAATGTCACTTAACATCTACGTGTGCCAGGTGTGGTGGCTCGTGCTATAATCCCAACACTTTGAGAAGCAGAGGCAGGAGGATTGCTTGAGCCCAGGAGCTCAAAACCAGCCCAGGCAACACAGCAAGACCTCAACTCTACAAATAATAAAAAATTAGCCAGGCATGGTGGCGTGTGCAAGTGAGTCTCAGCTACTCAGGAGGCTAAGTTGGAAGGATCGCCTGAGCCCAGGAGGTCGAGGCTGTGGTGGTGAATCGTGATCATGCCGCTGCCCTCCAGCCTGGGCAACAGAGTGAGACCCTTACTCAAAAAAAAAAAAAAAAAAAGCCGGGCTCAGTGGCTCAGCCTGTAATCCCGCGCCTTTGGGAGGCTGAGGTGAGTGGACTGCCTGAGCCCGCAGGTTCGAGACCCGCCTGGGCAGCGAGACCTCATCTCTACAATAAATCAAAATAAATCAGCCGGGCGTGGTAGCGCATGCCTGTAATTCCGGCTACTTGGAAGGCTGAGGAGGAAGGATCACCAGAGGCCAGCAGGTCGAGGCTGCGGTGGCCGGGAGCGGCCACTGCACTCCAGTCTGGGTGACAGAGTGAGACTCCAACTCAAAAAAAAAAAAAAAAAAAAGCAAGCAGGAGTCAGGAGGGAGAGCAGAGCCTTGGGGGTCCAGCTCAGCTCAGTTTAGCCAGGGTGCAGCACTGAGACCTTAAACAAATTGGTCTGTCTCTCAGTTTCTCCATTTACATAATAGGGCTCATTCTACACCTGCCTACCCATCTCGTGGGTTATGATGAGTTGTGGATGAGACACTGTATGAGAAGAAGACCTGTGAAGCACTGGGCAGGTGGTGTGTATGTTGCGAAGCTTCAAGGCTGCTGAGCTATTCAGTTTGTGGAACTGGGAGACTCCATTTCCCTTGGCTGGCCATGACAGAGCTGCTCAGGATAGAAAGTCTTGCAAGTCACTGAACCCTATGTGTCTGTCTTGTCCTTAAGAAAGCTACAATGTGTGTGACTCTGACCTTTCCAAGCACCCAGAATGAGTGTCTGAGTTGGGACAACAGCCTGGGCCCTGGTTCCCACACAAGGTTCTGTGATTTGTGCCATGGCGCCGCGTCTGCTAGGCCGATCCTTCTGGCTCAGAGCACCTTGGCTTCACTTCCTGCACCAAGAACCCAGCAGCCTGCATTTGCATCTCTCTTCACACCCACTCCCTGCCACTTATACCACCAAATACCCATGCCAGATTCCGGAATCTTTAAGGAAATACAAAAGAGTGAAAGACACAACAGAGAGATGATAACCAAGCGCTCCTTGGGCGCCCTGCCAGAGTGGATCGGCAGTGTGCCTGAAACTCCAGCTCTCAAGCTGTTCACCAACCTGTTACTCTCCCCCTTCCAAGCTGCTCCCAAAAGCCGGTCTCCTGTGGGAAGTCTTCCCAGATCAACTGCGAGACTGGCAGCTTCCGTGGGTCGGCCCTGTCTGAACTTCACCCCAGGTGCTGCCCACCCACATTCCACCTCCATGGGCACTTAGCAGTCTCCCCTCCTCACAGCTGCTCGACCCTCCTAGCTCCTGTGCCAGACAGAACACTTCCCTTCCCGCCAGTCAGCTCCCAGCCTGCCCTGATTCCAGTTTGAAGCCTGACATATATTTGATGCTGATACTTCATTACCTCTTGATGTATTCGCTTCCTGCTTTCATTCAGTCCTGAGCATGCCCTCTCTTTACTTCTTCACATCTGTGTCGTTTGTCAGAGACTTTTATAACTCAGGGGGTCTCATTATCAAGAAGGGAGGCTTGCTGGCCTCCACCCTTTGATTGGGTCCAACAAGGAGGTGATTGGCTCCCAGTGGCAGTTCTTTTAAACAGATTCAAATCCCGTGTCTCTCCGACTTCAGCTACCTGCCTGAATTCCTGCTTCCCAGACAGTCCCTTCACCCATGAGTGGCAATTCTGTCTTTGATTCTTTAAAAATCTAAACTGCAAGCTGGGCTCAGTGGCTCAGTCTGTAATCTCGTGCCTTGGGAGGCTGACGTGAGTGAATTGCCTGAGCCTGCAGGTTTGAGACCCACCTGGGCAACTTGGTAAGACCTCGTCTCTACAATAAATCAAAAAATTAACCAGGTGTGGTAGCACACACCTATAATTCCAGCTACTTGAAAGGCTGAGGCAGAAGGATCATCAGAGCCCAGCAGGTCGAGGCTGTGGTGGCTGGGACCGGCCACTGCACTCCAGTCTAGGCAACAGAGCGAGACTCCAACTCAAAGAAAAAAAAAATCTAAACTGCAAGACAGAGAGGTAAGTCAGTTTTTCTGCCTCAAACTTTCTGCTTACCATGTTCTTTTATTATCTGATGATAGAATTACTTAAAAGAAGCCTGTGAAGGCTGGGCATAGTGGCTCACACCTATAATTCTAACACTTAGGGAGGCCAAGACAGAAAGATTGGTTGAGTCCAGGAGTTAGAGACTAGCTTGGACAACATAGTGAGACTCCTGTCTCTACCAAAAATAAAAATATTAGCCAGGCATGGTGGTGTGTGCCTGTAGTCCCAACTATTCAGGAGGCTGAAGCAGGAGGATTTCCTGAGCCCGGGAGGTCAAGGCTGCAGTGAGCTGTAATCATGCAATTGCACTCTAGTCTGGGCAATAGCAATGCTGAGTTAAAAAAAAAAAAAAAGTAATAAAAGGGGCCTGCAGAAATGCCACTATTTGTCTAAAAAGGAGGAGAGGTAGGAACACACATATGCCTACATATCTACACATAAATATGTGTATGTAAGCATATATATGTATGTTTTTGCTGGCAAGTATAACTTACCTCTGAATAACATAAATATAAATTATCTCTGAATGATGCACAAGCATCTGAAAATATCAGCTGCCTTCGAAGACTTTCATGATATGCCTTTTGAACTCTTAAACCTTTTAAAATAATAAATTATTTGATATATACAAAGACTGTTTGAAATGAATGTACGTGGTAAGTTTTATCTTATTTTATTTTTTTAATTTATTTTTATTTTTATTTTTTATTTTTGAGTTGGAGTTTCACTCTGTCGCCCAGACTGGAGTGCAGTGGCACACTTCCGGCCACCACAGCCTTGACCTGCTGGGCTCCGGTGATCCTTCCACCTCAGCCTTCCAAGTAGCTGGAACTACAGGCATGCGCTACCATGCCCGGCTAATTTTTGATTTATTGTAGAGATGAGGTTTTACCAAGTTGCCCAGGCAGGTCTCGAGCCCGCGGGCTCAGGCAATCCACTCACCTCAGCCTCCCAAAGCGCGGGATTATAAACTGAGCTACCAAGCCTGGCTGGTAAGGTTTATTATAATAAGTACTGCTTCCCCAGTGAGCCCCCATCCATTGTCTTGAGAATGGAACAGCATACCACCAATGGCATGGAATTTTCCTGCAGCCCCTCCCTGATTCTACAAAGGGAACCACAAGTCTCAGTCTTCTCTTCACGAGTCCCTGCCTCACTTTCAGAGTTTATCATAAATGTATGTATCCCTAAGTAAAAAGTCATTTCGTTTTACTGGCTTTGAATGTTATAAAAATGGGGTCACCCTGTATTTTCTTGTGGCTAGCTAGTTTCTCTCATTATGGTTCTAAGATTTATCCATGCTGATACTGGCAGCTTCAATTTATGTATTTTCATTGTGAGTTAACACCCATTTTCAATGTTAGCTAGCATTCCATTGAGTGAATATACACACTATACTGATGCATTTTCCTGGGGATTGACACCAGGGTTCTTTCCCATCTATGCTGCTGTATAGTTTCAGGACTTTTGCCATGTGGCCTGCAATGTGGTTGTACCAATTTTCATCAACAGCATGAAGGACTTTTGTCCCTTTCCATCTGATCAATGCTTGATATGAGCAGACTTAAAATTTTTTTGCCCATCCAGTGAATGTAAAATGGTGCAATATTATGAGCTTAATTTACATGTCTTTGGTTCCTGGTGACATTGAGAGTATCTTCTTATATTTATTAACCTTTTGTGTTTCCTTTTCTATGACCCTTTGAGTTTTGAACCATGTGAATATATTGCCTATCCAAAATATATATTTATTAAAATGGGCCTGCAATATCTCATTTCTCATACACGAAGGACCCAACACACCTCCCAAAGCATACAAATACCATCTCTAAACAGTGTCACAATAAACAAACTTGCCAACAATACATTGATGAGGTTATGAGCTGAATTGTTTTCCTCAGAAATTCACATGTTGAAGACCTAACCCCCAATACCTCAGAATGTAACCATATTTAGAGATAACATCTTTAAAGTGGTGATTAGAATTAAGTCTTAAACTGGGCTCAGTGGCTCAACCTGTAATCCCGTGCTTTGGGAGGCTGAGGTGAGTGGATTGCCTGAGCCCGCGGGTTCGAGACCCGCCTGGGCAACTTGACGAGACCTCATCTCTACAATAAATCAAAAATTAGCCGGTCGTGGTAGCACGCGCCTGTAATTCCAGCTACTTGGAAGGTTGAGGCGGAAGGATCACCAGACCCCAGTAGGTCGAGGCTGCGGTGGCCGGGAGCGGCCTCTACACTCCAGTCTGGGCGACAGAGTGAGACTCCAACTGAAAAAAAAGAATTAAGTCTTTAGAAAGGGTCTAAACCAATCTGGCTTGTGTCCTTATAAAAAGAGGATATTAGGACTCAGACAACGTAGACGATTGTGTGAGCACACAGAGAGAAGGCATTCATCTGCAAGCCCAGGAGAGAGGCCTCAGAAGGGCCCAACCCTGCTGGCACCTTGATCTTGGGCTTCCAGCCTCCAGAACCGTGAGACAACAAATGTCTGTTGCTTAAGCCCTCCAGTCTGTGTATCTTGTTGCGGTCATCCAAGCTGACTAACACAGAAAGCATGTTACAGTTTGCACGGCGCCTCCACATCCTCATTTCATCTACTCATTCACCATCAAATATTAACCAAGCACATTCTGGGTCCAAGGACACTTTCCATTGTGAAACCCTTGCCACAGTCTTTTAAGGCACGAATAGCTATCCCTGTTTTTAACACACGGAAACTGAGGCTCACAGTATTCAGATGAGCCTAGGATGGCAAAGGAACTGAGAACAGCTACATGCAGAGACAGAACATGCAGGCAGATGTGATCATCATCTTTAGGTGAAGAAAGGCTGTCACGGGGGAGAGAGGGTCCATTTTTCTTTACAGCCCTAAGGGACAGAACTGTAGTGAATTGGAAGAAACCTCAGGAAGACACATTTCATTTGAATAGAAAGAAAAATGTTGTCATAGCCAGAATTGTTTAAAGGTAGAGCGGGGTGTTTTGGGTGTAGTGAGTTGAGTTGCCCCTGTAGAAACTGGACAACCACTTAATGGATGCAGTGTGTGTGTGTGTGTGTGTGTGTGTGTGTGTGTCTGTGTGTCTGTGTGTGTGTGTGTGTGTAAGAGGATGAGATTCAAGCTTCAGGGGTATGGCTGGATGATATGACATTGAAGGTCCTTCTCTATCCTGAGAGTCAGTGGTGTGTCTGAGGCCAGGAGACTAGTAAGCGGTAGGTGAGGAACAGAATATGTCTTCTACATTCTGATTCTAGAGTCTTTCCAACATGCTGAGCTACCTCTGAACAGATTAGGGTCAGACGCATGAATTCTAATGAAGGTAGCATTCACTCAGCCACCTGGGGACAGGACACAATGACAGGAAGTCTATACAACTTTTGAAATGAGAGAATGAATGACTCGCTTTTCTTTTTCAGAAGTTTCCAAAGCAAGTTAGGAAGCAGGAGGGACAAGCAGTTCTGAGACCCTACTAAGCACCAGGTCTTTCATATGCCTTACCCTTCTTGAATCTTTTGTGTTAGCTCCAGTTGTAAGATCATTCTTTACCTCCATTTTACAGATACGAAAGCTGAGACTCAAAGAAGCTAGGGAACTGTCCAAACTTACAAAGCGAAGTCACAGCTGGGACCCTAACCCAAATCCCCTAACCTTAGTTCGTGAGCCAAACCCCACCTGATTCCAGAATCGGTTCACATCATGTTGCCTAATGGGTATCTGGATGTAAAAAAATTTGATTTTTATTTCTGTAAATCCAAACTATTGTTCTTTAGTAATAAGCCCAAGATCAACAAGTCTTCTTGAACAGGATACATATGCCTGGAGGGGACAGGAGAAGGGTCACATCCTCCCTTTTCTCTGATTCAGACAGTTGACAGGTTAAGCAGGTGCTTGAGTCCTGGATGCTGACCAGACTGCTGCCCTTGGACTTCTCCACAATGAAATTCTCCACTAAGATAATGTTTCCTCATACTGTGAGTGATGTCCTCTCTGAACACTCATTCCAGAAGAGAGTAATGCCCACTTCCAGCAGAGTCTCTCCATAGAGAAGGGTGGTGGCAAAGGCCGCAGCACAAAGGCTTGAATGGGCCCATTTCAAGCTGAATGATCTAGTCAGCCTTCATTGATCTGCAAGCTGTGCTGAGAGCCCTTTAAGCTGGCCAGAAACATGGCCTTGGAGCAGGCAGTGCTCTGTGTTCTTTTTTACATTGGGGCGTGTGTGTGTGTGTGTGTGTGTGCGTGCGCGCGTGCCCGCGCGCACACGCCCAAGGCAAATTGTAACTTCTGTTGCAGTCTGGGCCCCACCCTCTTTGGTTAGGACATGTAAACACTGGGCTGGCCTCGTGGTTCTCCCAGACAGTAACAACGCAGAGGGAGAAGAACATGATCATTGTTTTTGCTTAGGAGCCGGAGGGCTAGATGAATCCATGTCTGCCAGGGAGAGGAAGCTGGGAAGGTTCCAGAATAGGAAGGAACCCTCTCCATTCTCTACCAGCTTTTCTTTGACTTCTGGAGACCTCAGACATCCTCCTCCTTGTATGGAACCATCAGAACCTAAGTCTTTCCCAATACAGTCATCTCATAGAACTGAAGAATGGGACATCTTTAACCTCTGGGGTTGGCTAGGGCTGAGCTTTCCTTTCTCCTCTCCAACTTTGCCTCGAGAACCCCTCCTCCCACCATCTAGTTCCATCCCTTCCCCACTTCCACTTTGTCCGCCATATTGTTCCCTCCATCTGACCTATGTGGAACTCAGAACAGAATATGGTGCATTGTTATAGATAATCAGCCCAAAGGGATGGAGAGTTCAGAACAAAGAGAAGAAAAATTTTTCCCCTCAGGAAGTTTAATTTAGATCAGGTGAGCACAAAGCTGAACCACTTCAATACAAAATTTATGAGCCCGTCCACGGCACAGAGTACATCTAATGCAGGGCAGACATGGGGACCGCTGCTGAAAATGGGTTTCCTTCCTGCCTTTCAGGGATGACTCTGCAGAGGAGGCCAGCACTTAGCTGTCTGAAGGGGAATGCAGGGCCACTGTCTGATTTGCAAAGGGAGCTGTGCCTACTAAGCAAAGAAGCAAATGCAGACACCGCTGGCAGCTGGTGAGAAGACAGGGAAGGGACTGATGCTCTAATACCAGACACAAAGAGAGAAGGGATTTAGCAGAGGAAGAGCATCCCACTATCAGGGACTGTGTAGTGTTTGTCACATTCCACAGGTTCAGTTGTACAAAATCCCCAGAATGGGGAACATGATAAAAATAGACAGCCACACAGAGGCTGCTTACCTGCTGTGTGACCTTGGATAAGACTTTGAGCTTGTTGGGCTTCCAATTTCTCACCTACTTCAGAAAGGGGATGGATTTGATCTGTGATTCCTAAATTTTGGACTAGTCTGATTAACCAAAAGTTTGGGGGGTTAACTTTTCATACTTACAAAAATACATATTTTTAAAAAGATCACCATCACTATCAGTTTAAAAAAGAAAGCACATTTCAGAATGAAAAAAAGTAGATGAGACATAATCTTAGAATACTAAGGAGAGTCCTTTAAAGACATTTAGCTATGTGGAAAAATACCCTACATGATTTTACTTTTCTCATTTCATTGCAGACTTGTGAAAGCTGCATCACAGAGGGAAATCAACTCAAGAATTTGAGGCTGGGCTCAGTGGCTCAGCCTGTAATCCCAGCACTTTGGGAGACCGAGGCGAGTGGATTGCCTGAGGCTGCAGGTTCGAGACCAGCCTGGGCAACTTGGCAAGACCTCACGTCTACAGTAAATCAAAAATTAGCCAGGCGTGGTAGCGCACGCCTGTAGTTCCAGCTACTTGGAAGGCTGAGGTGAAAGGATCACCAGAGCCCAGCAGATCAATGCTGGGGTGGCCATGAGTGTGCCACTGCACTCCAGCCTATGTGTCGGAGTAATACTCCAACTCAAAAAAAAAAAAAAAAAAATTTGAGAACAGATGATTTCCTAGCTCCAAAGATTCCAAGATTTGAATGCCAATTAGACAATTACCTAGCCTTCCTGTGAACTTCTATACAATGAGGGTGATTCTGTGAACAAATACAGGTATGGCCCTGTGTGCTTTCTTAAGCCTGGAAGGTAGCCATGCTCAAAGGAAGTGACAGCTGCGCCCTGGGCGAGTGACCCCTAACACCTGGAATGCAAGTTATCATTCCTCTTCTTCAACCATCCAATTTTTCCTGTGGCCTGAGGTGCCAGGGAAACTTCCTCTGGGGGTTTCCTGTCACTGTGAAGGTCTGGGTGGAGTGCATCAGGCAGAAAGCTGAGAGGTGCTCCCCATCTTCTTGCACCCTGGGGAGGAGTTGCCTTTGGACACCCTTGCAGCACTTGCATGTAAAAAGTCTTCCAATGAGTCGGGCTCGGTGGCTCAGCCTGTAATCCCGCACCTTTGGGAGGCTGAGGTGAGTGGATTGCCTGAGCCCGCGGGTTCGAGACCCGCCTGAGCAGCAAGACCTCATCTCCACAATAAATCAAAAAATCAGCCGGGCATGGTAGCGCGCGCCTGTAATTCCGGCTACTCGGAAGGCTGAGGCGGAAGGATCGCTGGAGCCCAGCAGGTCAAGGCTGCGGTGACCGGGAGCGGCCACTACACTCCAGTCTGGGCGGCAGAGTGAGACTCCAACTCAGAAAAAAAAAAAAGTGTTCCAATGAACACGTGTTGGGTTTCATTTCTATACTCGAAGGTCCAAAGAGTCTATGGTGCAGTTATACTAGCACAGTTTTCACAGATCCCACCCCAAGAAGGCTACGGACTCTAGAATTTAGCACCAGATCAGCCAGCGGGGGAAAGGGGGTACTCTTCCCTAGAACTGTCATTGTGGTAACAGAAACAACTTGGGAAGCACCTCCCCACGCAGCCCCAGGGACCAGGGCTCAGCAGAAGGACAGTTTCCCTGGCTGCACAGACTGTGGTGGGACTGTCTGGCGGAACTGTTGTCTGGAGACAATGTGGCTCATGTGACAGGCCCTAATGAGTCCCTTCTGGAATCCCACAATGGCCAAGCCGCAGAGGCTCCCTGAATAGGTCTCTCTCTTCTCAGTAGAGACAGCGGCTGTGTAGCAGTCTCCTCTCATTTAACCTCTCTCCCCTCTCTCCCTTTCTTGCTCCCATTCCCTTTTGACCTCCTCCTCCTCCATGCCCCTCTTTCTGTTGTGTCTTAGATACAACATCACCCTTCCCTTCTGCCATGTGGTCACCTCATTCCTGGATCTCAGAGCAGAGGGGCTGTTCCTCCAGCACTTATGTCTCCCTTTCTGGCCACCCCTACCCCAAGGAGACTGTTTTAAATCCTGCTTTCCCAGTTGGGCAAGGTGGCTCAAGTCTGTAATCCCAGCATTGGGAGGCCAAGGTGAGAGGATTGCCTGAGCCCACGAGTTCGAGAACAGCCTGGGCAACTTGACGAGACCTCACCTCTATCATAAATCAAAAAATTAGCCAGGCATGTTAGCGTACCCAAGTAGTTCCAGCTACTTGGAAGGCTGAGGCGGAAGGATCCCTGGAGCCCAGCAGGTCAGTGCTGGGGTGGCCGTGAGGGTGCCACTACACTCCAGCCTGGGTGACGGAGTGAGACTCCAAATTAAAAAATTAAAAAAAGAAGTCCTGCTTCCCCAAGCCTGTGTAGTGTATAATGCTGCCTGTAATTCCAGCACTTTGGGAAGCCGAGGCAGGAGAACTGCTTGAGCCTACGAGTTTGGGACCAGCCTGGGAAACATAGCAAGACTCCATCACTACACAAAGTTTAAAAATTAGCTGGGTGTAGTGACTTGAGCCTCTAGACCCAGCTACTTAGGAGACTGAGGCAGAAGGATTGCTTGAGCCCAGGAATTTGAGTCTTCAGAGAACTGATTATGCCACTGGACCACAGCCTGGACAACAGAGACCCTATCTCTTAAATAATAAAAATAAATGCCTGCTTTCCCTGCTGCTGGGAATGCAGAAGAGTTAGGAAGTCCTTGTGACTGGAGATAAAAAGCATCTGTAATGTAAGTTAACTGTATGTGCTGCCATTTCCCCAAGTTGTTTCAAAGGGCCTGAGGCACAAGCAGGATGGCTTATTTTTTGTTCTGCCATTAAGAAAAATTGGAAAGGGTTGATCTAGAAGGGGCACAGTGGGAGTACATTTGCCTTCCTGCTCTCACTTATTCAATTTGCAGTGAAAGGGGCCATGGGTGGCTGCAGCCGATCAACTCAACCGTGGGCGTTAGGATCCTTTCCTGACTCAGGTCACATTTAGGGCATCTCCTGGGTGCCTTCTCCTTCTCCTGGCTGACTGGCTTTGGCCATCAATCAGTCTGTAAGAAGCCCTTCTGCTGGGGAGGGTCACCTCTGTCGCCAGTTTTTCTTTACCACCCACCCCTCAGCCCGCATTCTCCCCAACCCAACCTCTTAGGAACCAGAGCTGTGGAAAAATCAGCCTTGATGAATGGGGATTACAGGGCTCTGTGTCTTACAAAACATGGTCAGGAAATGCTGAGGGTCCTCCTGAGTTCACTAGTGGATTCCCTAGAGAAGGATAATGCAACTGCGGAGGAATTGAAAGGGGTTTTCTGAACAGAAAGAAGAAAGGCAGCGGTTTCCGTCAGACAGGAGGGGGACTGAAGTGGCGGAGGGCAGGAGCCAGGGCCAGAATGCTGCGGACACTCCATCAATCTGCAGCTTCACATCACTTGCTTAAACCCTGGCTGCAAGGCTCAAGGAGAAGGAGAATCTGAGGCCAGAGAGCAAGAGAGCTAGAGCTCAAGAAAGAGAGAGGTGGGAGCAAGAACAAGAACAAGAGATTCATAGAAGTTATTGAGAAAAAGGAATTTGAGAATCACCAATCTGTTTCAAGCTCCTTTTTTTTTTTTTTTTTTTTTTGGAGTTTCACTCTGTTACCCAGACTGGAGTACGGTGGTACGCTCCCGGCTACTGCAGCCTCATCCTGCTGGGCTCCAGCGATCCTTCCGCCTCAGCCTTCCAGGTAGCTGGAACTACAGGCGCGTGCTACCACACCCGGCTAGTTTTTTATTTATTGTGGAGACAAGGTCTCGCCAAGTTGCCCAGCTGGGTCTCGAACCTGCAGGCTCAGGCAATCCATTCACTTCAGCCTCCCAAAGCGCTGGGATTACAGGCTGAGCCACCGAGCCCAGCCTTGTTTCAAGCTCCTTGATTGTTTACCTTTTTTTCTCTACCTCAGTCATTTATTGATTTATCTTGAGTCAGGGTGTCTCTCTGAGAGTACAGTACTCTCTCTGAGAGTACTCTAGCTTGTCACCCAAGCTAGAGTACAGTGGCACAATCACAGCTCCCCCCAGCCTCAACCTACTATGCTCAGGCAATCCTCCTGCTTCAGCCTCCCAAGTAGCTTGAACTGTAGGTACATGCCCCATACCTGGCTACTTTTTATTATTATTATTATTTGTAGAGACGAAGTCTCACTGTGTTGCCCAGGCTGGTCTCAAACTCCTGGACTCAAGAAATTCTCCCACCTCAACCTTCCAAAGTGCTGGGATTACAAGTGTGAGCCACTGCACCCAGCCAATCATTTTTTTAAAAATATATCTGTCTTTATGAAACTCAGGTGCAGGATGAAATGTAGCATGAAGATGCAGGCAGAGGAAGATCACTGAGGAGAACCAGGAAGGAAGCAGGAAGCCCTCCCCTGCCTCTTTAAACCCAAACTGGGATAAATCTTGGGAGTAGCTTTAGGTTGGTTCTGTGGGATGATGAGCCTGGTACCACCCCCATATGTCTGAACAATAAGCCGGAACATAGTTTGATCCTTCTTGCTCAGGGGTGACTCTGAGTGTCCTGCTCAGTACCTCAGGTAAAGGCAGTCCACATCTAAAGAGCACCTATAGCAAGTCAGGCACCAAGCTCAGGGCCTTGGATGGATTGGTTTCTTACAGCCTCACAACCCTGTATGTCCATTTCACAGGTGAGGAAATTGAGGCCCAGAGTGGTTGGTGAATTTGCCAAGGGGACAAAAGAAAAGATTCACAGGCTGGACAGACTGATGCTTACCTAGCCCCCAGGAAGATACTGAAATGTCAGTGAAGCAACATGTTCAGGAGATCTCTGGTTATTATGGATTTTTTATCAAAGCTAAAGAGAGTCTCGTTTAGATCCTCCAACAGGCTTTAAATTGAAATAAATGACCACCAGAAGCAGAAACAAGAAAAGGAAGGAAAGAAGGGGGTCTGACCGTTCCCTGACAAAGTCCCTCAACCAGGGCTAGAGACAATGGCCATACAACCCACAGGCTGGACAAAACTGTGCACACATAATGTCCCGAAGTGTTCCCCAGCAATGCTCTACCCGTCATCAATCCTCTGTTTTTGCTGCCACCAATACATGATAATCTGATCTGAAAGAAAAAAAGGGGGTGGAATATCTGTAGAAACAAGCATCATCAAATGTCCTGGCTCCCTTCCCAGGGCCTCAATAGAAGTGCAGGAAGGAAGAACCCACAGAGCTGAGTCTGCATCAGCAAGTCTTTCCTGAGTCTCCATTAAGTCATTAAGAGAGGATTTTGCAGCCAGGGTGCTGCCTCGGAGGGGCCCTCTTGGTTCAAGAACAAGCTTAGGGATAAAAAGGAGGCAAAGAGGTGTTGGGTATTTCTCTTCCTGGATTGTTCTGTTTCTTCACCCCACACATTCAACATTTTGCCATAACAAACTTCTCCCTGGTTGTAACATTGACTGCATTTACAACCTTGGTTTGGGTTAATGGTTTTAAATACAGCTCTAATTTGAGCAACAAGTGACCCAAGTTCTACTCTTGGGAAGGTGAGTGGGAGCAGGGCATCTCTCATTGAAGCCAGTATACACCACAACCACACAGAAGGTTTCTAGTGAGGCTAATCTGGCAGTGAAGTAAGAGACAAAATCACTTCTTCAATTAGAAGACAGCCCCTTGTTCTCAACTCACAATTCTGAAAGATAGATAGAGGTGGAATTATAAACGGGTAGAAGGCATGCAAAAAGATAAAAATGAAAAATAAACTTGAAACATACCTAGCAGAAAGCACATTTGATTTGAAAGATTCTTTCCATCTCAATTCTCTCTGGGTCTACTCATAACAGAGATATGGTTTCCTAAAATACAGTTTCTGCACTGGCTGGTTGAGTCTTCTTATAAATGCCTTCCATATTTTCCCTGGCCCCTGCTTGAGCATAAACTCCAAATTCCTAAACACCACCTCAACAGGACCAGCTGAACACTAGCATGCAGGGTGATACTGAAACGGAGGGACACTCCTAGGTGACACTGAGTTTCGTGACCAAGGTGTCATATTTCAGCTTTTTTTTTCTATCACTCATCCCCTCCACCAACACAAACACACACACACACACACACACACACACACACACACACACACACACACAGTCACAAGATCCTACAAGGCAGAACTGGTGTTGATTCAAGCAGATTAGTGACAAGTTCTCTTTAAAAACATATGCTTCAAACTATTACAATTCTGTTTGGTGTGGTTTAAACTTTTTTTTAATAATTGAATTTTTAAAGAAAGACTGGTTTTAAATTCCGTTCTACAGACATTGCTAATCAAGAACAGCCTTCTCTCCCCCCACCCCCCACCATGTAATGACTGGCAACAAAGGTTTTGGAGTCAGATTGTCTGCATTTGTAGGCTTGCTTCCTTGTTCAAACACTTGTGGGACTATGTGGCCTCTCTAAGCCTCAGTTTTCTTACCTGTGAAATGGGGGCTAATAATAGTATCAACCTCATTGTTGTGAGGTTTAAATGAGGTGACCTGTGTAAAGCATTTAGCATGGCGTCAACTCATAATAAGAACTCATAGCTGGGCTCGGTGGCTCAGCCTGTAATCCCTCGCTTGGGGAGGCTGAGGTGAGTTGATTGCCTGAGCCCGCGGGTTCGAAACCCACCTGGGCAACTTGGCAAGACCTCATCTCTACAATAAATCAAAAATTTGCTGGGCGTGGTAGCGCGCACTGGTAGTTCCAGTTACTTCGAAGGCTGAGGCGGAAGGATCACCGGAGCCCAGCAGGTTGAGGCTGCGGTGGCCGGGAGCGGCCACTGCACTCCAGTGTGGGCAAGAGTGAGACTCCAATTCAAAAAAAAAAACAAAAAAAGAACTCATGAAATATTAGCTTCACAGCCTCAAAACAAAGCACACCCCAAAAAAGCCTTCCGCAGAGAGATCAAATCTAACATTACTATTTGTCTCTTCTACACACGCAGACCCCAGAGATATTGTGGGTTTCATTCCAGATCACCACAATAGAGAATATTGCAATAAAGCAAATCACACTAAATTTTTGGTTTCCCAGTGCATCTAAAAGTTATGTTTATACTCACTATGCTATAGTCTATTCAGTGTGCATTATGTCTAAAAAAGGAATGTACCTTACTTTGAAAACACTTTATTGCTAAAAATCATTTGAGCCTTCTAGGATTGATCATTTTCTTGCTGGTGGAGGGTATTGCCTTGATGTTGATGGCTAACTGATCAACGTGGTGGTTACTGAAGGCTGGGGTGGCTGTGGCAATTCCTTAAAATAAGACAACAAAGTTTACTGAAGCAATTGATTCTTCTTTTCATGAAAGACTTCTCTGCAGCATATGATGCTGTTTGACAGCATTTTGCCAACAGTAGAACTTCTTTCAAAATTGGAGTATCCTCTCAAACTCGAATGCTGTTTTATCAACCAAGTTTATGTCATATTCTAAATCCTTTGTTGTTATTTCAACAGTGTTCACAGCATCTTCACCAGGAGTAGATTCCATCTCAAGAATATACTTTCTTTTTTTTTGAGTTGGAGTCTCACTCTGTTGCCCAGGCTGGAGTGCAGTAGCACGTTTCTGGTCACCGCAGCCTCGACCTGCTGGATTCCGGCGATCCTTCCGCCTCAGCCTTCCAAGTAGCTGGAAGTATAGGCATGTGCTACCATGTCTGGCTAACTTTGATTTATTGTAGAGATGAGGTCTCGCCAAGTTGCCCAGGTGAGTATCGAGCCCGCGGGCTCAGGCAATCCACTCACCTCAGCCTCCCAAAGCGCTGGGATTACAGGCTGAGCCACCAAGCCTGGCCAAAAATCTATTTTCTTTGCTCATCCATAAGAAGTAAATCCTCAACTGCTCAAGTTTTATCGTGAGATTACAGCAATGCAGTCACATCTTCAGGATTCACATCTAATTCTAGTTCTCTTGCTATTTCTACCACATCTGCAGTAACTTTTTCCACTGAAATCTTGAACCCCTCAAAGTCATCCATAAGAGCTGGAGTCAATTTCTTCCAAACTTCTGTTAATGTTGATATTCTGACCTCCTCCCATGAATCACAGATGTTCTTATTGGCATCTAGAATGGCAAATCCTTTTCAGAAGATTTTCGATTTATGTTGCTCAAATACGACAAAGGAATCACTATCTATGACAGCTATAGCCTTACGAAATGTATTTCTTAAATAACTTGACTTGAAAGTCAGAATGATTCCTTGATCCAGGGGCTGCACAATGGATGCTGTTAGCAGTTATGTAAACAACATTCACCTTATTGTACATCTCCATCAGAGCTCTTGGGTGACTAGGTGCATTGTCAATGAGTAGTAATATTTTGATAGGAATCTTCTTTTTCTGAGCAGTAGGTCTCAACAGTGGACTAAAAAATATTCAGTAAGCCATACTGTAAACAGATGTGCTATCACCCAGCCTTTCTTGTTCCATTTATAGAGGACAGGGAGAGTAGATTTAACATAATTCTTAAATTTAGGATTTTCTAAATGGGAAATGAACATTGGCTTCAATCTGAAGTTACCAACTGCATTAGACCCTAACAAGAGAGTCAGCCTGTCCTTTGAAGTTTTGAAGTCAGGCATTGACTTCTCCTCTCTAGTTAGTAAAGTCCTAGAGGACATCTTCCAGTAGATGTCTGTTTTGTCTACATTGAAATTCCAAGCCGGGCTCGGTGGCTCAGCCTGTAATCCCAGTGCTTTGGGAGGCTGAGGTGAGTGGATTGCCTTGAGCCTGCAGGTTCGAGACCCGCCTGGGCAATTTGACGAGACCTCATCTCTACAATAAATCAAAAATTAGCCGGGTGTGGTAGTGCGCACCTGTAGTTCTAGCTACTTGGAAGGCTGAGGCGGAAGAATCGCAGGAGCCCAGCAGGGCGAGGCTGCAGTGGCCAGGAGCGGCCACTGCACTCCTGTCTGGGCGACAGAGTGAGACTCCAACTCAAAAAAAAAAGAAAAAAAAAGAAAATCCATTTTGGCTGGGCTCAGTGTCTCAGCCTATAATCCCAGCACTTTGGGAGGCCGAGGCGAGTGGATTGCCTGAGTCCATGGGTTCGAGACCTGCCCAGGCAACTTGGCAAGACCTCATCTCTATAATAAGTCAAAAATTAGTCGGGCATGGTAGCACATGCCTGTAGTTCCAGCTACTTGGAAGGCTGAGGCAGAAAGATCACTGGAGCCCAGCAGGTTGAGGCTGCAGTGGCTGGGAGCATGTCACTGCTCTCCAGTCTGGGCAACGGAGACTCCAACTGAAAAAAAAGAAAATCCGTTTTTTAGCCTAGCCACCTTCATCAATGATCTTAGTTGGATCTTCTGGATAATTGACTGCAGCTTCTACATCAGTACTTGACGCTTCACCATGCACTTTTATGTCATGGGGATGACTTCTTTCCTTAACTCTCATGAACCAGCCTCTGCTGTCTTCAGACTTTTCTTTTGTAGCTTCCTCACCACTCTTAGCCTTCATATAATTGAAAAAAGTCAAGGCCTTTCTCTGGATTAGGTTTTAGCTTAAGGGAATGTTGTGGCTGGTTTGATCTTCTATCCAGACCACTCAAACTTTCTCCATGTTAACAATAAGACTGGGGTTTTTTTGGTTTTTTTTCTTATCATTTGTGTGTTCACTGGAGTAGCACTTTTAATTTCCTTTAAGAACTTTTCCTTGGCATTCACAACTTGGCGAACCGTTTCACATAAGAGGTCTAGCTTTCAGCCTGTCTCAGCTTTCAACATGCCTTTCTCACTAAACTTAATCATTTCTAGCTTTTGATGTAAAACGAGAGACAGAAGAGTCTTCCTTTCACCTGAACTCTTAGAGGCCATTGTAGGGTTATTAGTTGGCCTATTTTAATATTGTTGAGTCTTAAGGAATAGAGAGGTCAGAGGAGAAGGAGAGGGGAGAACAGCCAGTTGGTGGAGCAATCAGAACACACACATTTATCAGTCAAGCTCACTGTCTTACATGGGCTTGGTTTGTGGCAGTCTAAAACAATTACAATAGTAACATCAATGATCACTGATCACAGATCACCATAACAGATATCATAATAATAATAAAGTCTGAAATATCACGAGAATTACCAAATGTAACACAGAGATGCTAAGAGAGTACACATTGCTGGAAAAATGGTGCCAACAGACTTGCTTAATGCAAGATTGCCATAAACCTTCAATTTGTAAAAACTGCAATATCAGCAAAGTACAATAAAGCAAAGCATAAGAAAAATGAGATATGCCTGTACACTTCTCGGAAGATAAGTTCACATACTTGGAAACATACCACAGCCAGAAAAATGGCATTAGGAACACAACAGTAAATTATTGACCTCTATCTATCCTTAGCAGAAATGTCCTGGAAGACCCAAGGGGGCTTAACAGCCATCCAGATTGCTTTCTAGATAGGCCTGAGAAATTCACCTCAGCTGACTCAGCAAAGAAATGCCTACAGACCCCTTCAGCTTCTGACCAAAACAATATATGAGTTGCAGGGCACCATAGGAGGATACCTGGCTTCTCCTGGCTTAGGCAGCCTCATAAAGGTGCCTTGCAGGATCTCTGCCCTGGCTGGCACCGAGGAAATCAGGTTTCCCGAACAGTCAGAATCATCTTCAACCCTTCCTGAACCCAAAGCATCCTGTAGTCATCTGAGATAACAGAAGATCAATTTTCATGTTTTCTCAATTTTTCTTTGGATAAGGGGTTATCTTGTAGGATGGCTGAGACTGTGGCCACTATAAGCAAGGGCTTGGGAGTATCCTGTGAAGGTTTAAGAGTGGCCACTTAAATGTTGTCCAGGCCGGGCTCGTGGCTCAGCCTGTAATCCCAGCGCTTTGGGAGGCTGAGGTGAGTGGATCGCCTGAGCCCGCAGGTTCAAGACCCACCCGGGCAACTTGGTGAGACCTCATCTCTACAATAAACCAAAAATTAGCCGGACGTGGTGGCATGTGCCTGTAGTTCCAGCCACTTGGAAGGCTGGGGCGGAAGGATCGCTGGAGCCTAGCAGGTCAAGGCTGCGGTGGCCGAGAGCATGCCACTGCACTCCATTCTGGGTGACAGAGTGAGACTCCAACTCAAAAAAAAAAAAATGTTGTCCAAATGAACTTAACATCTAGCAGGGCCTTTTTTTCATGATCTTTATTTTTGCCTAAGGATAAAATCATATCACTCTGTGTATATTTACTTTTTAAATATATGCCATCATCATTATTATTATTTTGCTGATTTTTTTTTCCTTGAGTCAGATTCTCACTCTGTCACCCAGGCTAGAGTGCGGTGGCATGCTCACGGTCACTGAAGTCTTGACCTGCTGAGCTCCAGGGATCCTTCTGCCTCAGACTTCCAAGTAATTGGAACCACAAGTGTATGCCACCACATCTGGCTAATTTTTTTATTTATTGTAGAGATGAGGTCTTGCCAAGTTGCCCAGGCTGGTCTTGAACCCCTGAGCTCAGGCAATCCTCTTGCCTCCACCTCCCAAAGTGTTGGGATTACAGGCATGAACCATCACGCCCGGCTTATTTTTACTGATTTAAAAAGCAGTACATAGCCAGGCTCGGTGGCTCAACCTGTAATCCCGCGCTTTGGGAGGCTGAGGTGAGTGGATTGCCTGAGCCCGCGGGTTTGAGACCCGCCCGGGCAACTTGGTGAGACCTCATCTCTACAATAAATCAAAAATTAGCTGGGCATGGTAGCTCGCACCTGTAGTTCCAGCTACTTGGAAGGCTGAGGTGGAAGGATCACCAGAGCCCAGCAGGTCAAGGCTGCGGTGGCTGGGAGCGGCCATTGCACTCCAGTCTGGGCGACAGAGTGAGAGTCCAACTCAAAAAAAAAAAAAAAAGCAGTACATGGTCAGGGGTATTTGAGCAAATTGGAAGAAGGCGTCACCTCCTCTGGGCAGATGCAGCCCCAAAGCAACACATCAGTCCAGGTCACAATCTGCTCAACCACACAGGCCTGTAAAAACACACTGCTTTTGAAAACTTCAAATGATGTAAAGGTATGTAGAAAACAAAATGTAAGCCTCTTATAATCACACTCCCAAAGAAAACCACTGCTAGTAGTTTGGTTAACTATTTTGTTTTGACAGAATAATAAGATTCAGTTGGGGGGGAATTTTTTTTTTTTTTTTTTTTTTTGAGTTGGTGTCTCACTCTCGCACAGGTTGAAATGCGGTGGCACGCTCATGGTCATCGCAGCCTCTACTTGCTGGGCTCAGGTGATCCTTCTGCCTCAGCCTCCCTAGTAGGTGGAACTACAGGCACACGCCACCACACCCAGCTTATTTATTTATTTATTTATTTATTGTAGAGATGAGGTCTTGCCAAATTGCCCAGGCTGGTCTCAAATCCCTGGGCTCAGACAATCCTCTTGCCTCAGCCTCTCAAAGTGCTGGGATTACAGGCATGAGCCACTCGCCTGACCAGGGGAGAAATTTAACCTAAGTGGGAGAACACTGTCTACTTTTAAATTCTCCTCCTCTCTGCCTCTAGGAGCCCAACATCACCAACCTTTTTTAATAACCCAGGAAAAGTCATCTGCAATTTTGTTGCATATCCTTGGATGGAATCCACTTCAAAGTTGAGTCCTCAAGTATCTACATCTAACCCTGTAACTTTGATCTTTGTCTCCAGGCTGGGAAGAAGCCTAAGAAACGATCCTCTGCTCCTGGGGTGTCCTCAGAAATGCAAATTGTTCAGTGTTCTGCCTGCCTCCTCCACCATCTCTCCAGACCCCAGTCTTTGAGTGAGTGGCTTGAACTGGGAGAGAGTTTATAAGTTGAAGTTAGAAAGAGGAGAGCCTTTGGGGAACCCTGAAGAAAAGAAGAGGACACAAGGCCGGCTCGTTTGCAGTTAGCATTCCAAAGCAGTCAGAATCCTAGACCAGGAGCCATAGCTGGAAGGAGTCACTGGGGTTTCTGAGCTGCCTTAGTTTCTCCATGTGTGTTCTTGTCATTTTCCTCTTATTTCACAGTAAAATCTATAACTAAAAGGGTTGCTTATTTTGGGGTGAATCAAGGAAGGGAGAGATGAATGTGAAAAACAGATCACTTTCTGCAGGTGACCCTGGAGGACAGAGAATCTAGGATGGGGTTGGGGGACGGTGAATGGATCACAATATACCTAGAGAAAAGGCTCCAGAGAGGTGTCTTGAGCCAAGGGAAAGTTCTTAGGCTAAAAAAAAAAAAAAAAAGCCAATAGTGTGGCTACCATTTATTGAGCACTTACAATATGCCTGGCACTGTGCCAACTGCATGACATGCATTCTCTCATTTAATTCTTTCAACAGTCCTAAGAAGAACAGTTACCATTGTGTCTTCATTTCACCACTGAGCAATCGGAGCAGAGTTCAGTAGCTTGCCTAAGATCACACAGCCAGGAAAAGTGGCAGAATAAGGACTAACACTCAGAGCTGTTTGACCCCAGAGACTAAGTTTATCCCTTTAGGGCAAAATAAGATGATTAAATGCCTGCCAACCCCCTAATCCCTCACCCCCACCCCCTCCCTGCCCAATGTACTCTCCAGGTTTGCTTTTCTCAATCATCCTGATTTGTGGATTTTCACGTTATGTCATCTTTCAAGATTTAGGCATCACTTTCGAGTCTTCTCCTGTCCAGATCTCTCCTCCCAAAGCACCCTACAGATGACCCTGGGTGGTACTTCTTGCATGTTTGGTCTCCCCCACAAGGCTATAAGCTCCCCAGGCTGTGGCTGTGCCCTCAGCTTTTTCATCTTCGGTCCCCAGTACAGTATCTGACACATAAGAAGTGCTCCTATCACCCCAACACTCAGTGAATCAATGTGGCATTAGGGCCAGACAGTGCTGACTGCTAGCTCCGTTTCCAACTCTCAGTTGGTTTCCAACTCTCAGTTGGTAAGAGAGAGTGAATGTTATTTACAAAAACATCAAGCCAAACAAGACCCTCCCTTCCCTGACATGCTGAAGCTGCTGGGAACAGCCAGGGGTCACCAAATGGTAGCCAGATGGTAACTGACTGCTGCTCCCTAACTCCAGGGGCCTGGGGCAAAAGGCTTTGCTGCCCACCTGCTCCCAGGGACCTGTGAACGATCCACTTTGTAGGAAAAAGCCCAGACAGTTCTCTCCTCCTGAGTCCCCTTTGGCAACTAGCTCTCAGCACAGAGACTGCCGGTTTCCACCACATCCTGGAGACTCTGAAGACTGGACTGGAAGTTTGACAATCCAACCTCACCCCTAGAGATGTTGCTTACCTCCCCTGACTTATCCTATAACAGGGAGAATAGTAGGGTGCTCATCCCTGGTAGGAACTGCTGAGCCCCCAAATAACTAAACTTAGAGCAGAGGAGCTCTGGGGTGGAGGGAGTGTGGGGAGCAGGAAGGGGAGCCCCCTCTCCATGGAAGAACTCTGAGGACACAAGTAGCTAGAGGAAGAGGGAAGGGATTTTCTGCAGTGTTCCAAACAAAGAGAGCTGACCAGGCTTTGGGGAGAGCTCGGTTTCCCTCCTTTCATTCAGCACTGGTCCCCTCCTCCCACAGATCCGGGAGGCAACAGGCCCCCAACTGGTTATCAGGTCCTGGAGCGTGAGGGCCTTTGTCTCCCCCTCAGACATCTAGCTGGCAGGGCAAGGGGCTGACAAATCCTCCCTGACCCTCCCAGCTCTTTGTTATCTCGGAGGGAAGATTACATTTCTGTGTGGAGAGGCAAGGTGCCAGGAGGCCTCAGAGCGGGACAGAGACAGGCAGAGCTGCCGGCTGACCCCTGTTGCCTGGAGCAGTTCAGGGCTGCCCTGGGGACGCTCTCCCTCAACTGGCCTGGGGTCTTTCCAGAAATGGAAGGTCTGCATTTCAGAAAGGGGGTGGGGTGGGGTGGGGTGGGTAGGACAGAAGGGGAGCTGGGCTGGAAGGATAAAAGCAGCCAACTCTCAATTATTCAGGAGTGTGTCTGCAGTCTGCGGATGGCCCATGCCTTTTCTGGGTTTCTCACCTCCATTTGCTGCTTTTAGCTGTTTCCTTGAAAACTGGGGAGGGAGAGCCAGCAAGGTGAACACTTGCTTTTATCCTTTTAGTTTCTTACTAATTCTATACAGGAATTTGTTTAACAGCAAGCCTATGTTCTTCAACACCAAGCAGGCATTTATATCATCCTGTTTAAATCAAGGATACATTCTTCAGCCTCCTCTTTTGGGTTCAAGATGCTCCTAAAATGGTTTTAAATTTTAAAAAAGGGGGCCGGGCACAGTGGCTCACGCCTGTAATCCCAGCACTTTGGGAGGCCAAGGCAAGAGGACTGCTAGAACCCAGGAGCTTGAGACCAGCCTGGGCAACAAAATGAGGTCCTGTCTGTATAAAAAATATAAAAATTAGCTGGGTGTGATGGCATACACCTGTAGTCCCAGCTACTTGGGAGACTGAGGCAGAAGAAGTACCTGAGCCCAGGAGGTCTAGACTTCAGTGAGCCACTATATTCCTACCTGGGTGACATAGTCAGACACTGACTCAAAAAAAAAAAAAAAAGAAAGGGTGGCTCAGTTTGTAATCCCAGTACTTTGGGAGGCCGAGACAAGTGGATTGCCTGAGCCCACGGGTTCGAGACCAGCCCGTGCAACTTGGCAAGACCTTGTGTCTATAATAAATAAAAATTAGCCGGGTGTGGTAGTGCGTGCCTGTAGTTCCAGTTACTTGGAAGGCTGAGGCAGGATCACCGGAGCCCAGCATGTCAACGCTGGAGTGGCTGTGAGCATGCCACTGCACTCCAGCCTGGGCAACAGAGTGAGACTCCGGCTCAAAAAAAGAAAAGAAAAGAAATAGGGGTTAGATTTAAAACCCCTTGTTTTAGAAGAATTATGGAGAGGAAGGGTGATACACTCTCCTTTAGGAATAATACAGGAAAACAGTAGTTCAATATTAACACTAAGTTCTGGATTTTCCATGGCTTGCATTCCCAATCACTCAAATTGTATTTCCTCCTCTGATAACCCAGGTTGGTCACGCTTATCAAATCCAGTCACAACAAATATTTGTCAAAAACCTCTTGAGTCTACTCCTGAGCTAGGTCAGACTCACAGATGGGATCCTTGCCCTAGAACAGTTTAGAAGCTTGCTAGAGAGAAAGGGCAAAGTAAGAAAGACACCCACAAAAGCTATGTTAAGTGTCAAGTCAGTGGATATATGGGAAAGGGGTTTCAGGGATTGCAGGAAAGTTCTCTCTAAGGTAGGGGTGTGAGTTTGGCCTTCTTACAAGTCTGAGATGTGTATTCATTAAAATGCAGGGGGCAGCCGGCTCAGTGGCTCAGCCTGTAATCCCGCACCTTTGGGAGGCTGAGGTGAATGGATTGCCTGTAGCCAGAACTACAGGCATGCGCTACCACGCCCGGCTCATTTTGATTTATTGTAGAGATGAGGTCT